>NC_090730.1:141752509-141797509 GCF_036898095.1 Palaemon carinicauda
GATAATCTATACAACCTTCAGAAGAATCTATGGAAGGTGGCGAATTCTCATTATTGGTCGGTATATAGGTTCACTTAAAAGACAAGTGTAATAAGCACAGAAAATTCAGACAAAAGCCAAATTTTTTTTGAAAGATATCTATATGTGGTTCGGGAAACAGCATTTTCATTCAAAAAAAAAAATCAGATTGTTTTGAATGAGAATGAGAATTTATAATAAATTGAAGAGTACAAAAGATTGTGGTAATCCTCGATGATACTTTAAAAGGGACATTGATGAAATGCTTCATATGTTAGTTTTCTGACTTTAGAGATTTCAAAGCCTGCAGTGTAAACCCAATATTACATGATATTAATAAATTACAACGAGTATGAACGATTTTGGGATAAGTTGAATCTATTCTTAGAGCTGCCAGAAATGGGATTCTATAACTAACTTTGATAAAGAATTAGCAATAAAAATTACGTAAAGATTTTACAAATATTTTATACATTAGTAGTTTAGGGACATAATTTAATATATATATATATATATATATATATATATATATATATATATATATATATATATACATATATATATATATATATATATATATATATATATATATATATATATATCAAATGTTGATAATTAACTGCTAGCTAGTAGATGCAAAATTCCAAATATCGAGCTAGAGGAGAATGGCAATGAAAGCATAAGAGGGTTTTTATTTCCTTCAAAAATTATTGGAGCTATACAGTAAATGCAGGCTAAAAAAAAAGATCAAATTTTATTATGAAGCTAAGAGAGGAAAAATAAATTTTTCCTTGCCAAAACCTGTGTTAGTTAATGTTTAAATTTCAAATTTAATGTCAAAACTTATTTTGAAAACAAAGCAAAAGCTTTAATTCCAAGAGTTAACTTAAAAGTTCCTTAAGTGGGCGTGGATTCTAATGCCACGAATGGAAAGGATGTAATTCAAGTGATGGAGTCAACAGATGAAATCCACATAAAAAAAAAGATACATGTGTAAAAAATACCTCTTATCCTACATACGAACCGAGAACAAAGCAGCAACCAACCTTAATATACATATTTTGATAATTATTAGCAGTGCATTTTACTTCGTAAGTATTTCCTATATTTAAGTTTTGAAGATCAAATAAACTAATGCTAAAATAAACGCATAAACTTAGATAGATTTATATACCTTTTTATAGAATTTAAGATTTGAATTTACTATCCGTCTATCCATACACACACGCACATACACACACACATATATATATATTTATATATATATATATATATATATATTATGTATATATATATGTATATATATATATATATATATATATATAAATTTTTACACATATATATGTGTGTGTGAGTGTGTGTGTAAAAATGCATACTCAAGCACAGTATAAAAACCAAACACATATTCATGATTACCTGTGTACAAAAATAATAACAATATCACACACCAAATGGCCTGACAATCTCCCTCAGGTAAGGTCAGGACAAATCAAGGGGAAACAACCTGCATTGACGTACACAAACTAAAAATTAAATCAATTACTGATAATTGAAATAAACAAAGAGGCGGTTATTCACGTCAGTACCGCCTTACATTTCATCGTGTCAATCAATTACTGCAAAAGAAAAGTCACAAACAGAACACAAACTAAAACCCTTCTTGCTTAGTTCGAGTTTAAGGACAGATATGAAATAAACTAGAAAAAAGGCAGTGGGGCCAATTTCCCGTTAGAGAATCTTAAAAAGTTATTTCACCATTCTAAGAGTAATTTTGTAATTTAAAAGCTTAATATCCCTTAATACTACATTTTAGTCTGGTGTGCAATGCAATTTTCTTTAATCAGTCAGATCTTAAATGTTCTCTTGCAAAGTGAAAGTTATTACACTTTTTGATACAGTCTAGACATTTGTTGCTATATCTATCTATCTATCTATCTATCTATCTATATATATATATATATATATATATATATATATATATATATATATATATATATATATATATATATAATGCGCGCGCGTATGTGTGTGTGGCTAGATATTCAATATGTTGGATTAAATATAACTCCAATTCTATTATGTAAGATATCCTCTATTTCTCGGAAATATATCATAAGAAAATATAACATTCATAAGAATAGAGATAGAAATAGTCATATCGTTTCATGCTCTCCCCTAAAGAGAGGAAAAATGCTCTCTAAATTTCAATATTTCCTAAAAAAAAAAAAATTACTCGGGCATAAGAAATTCCTGAAAAAGAAAAAAATTGAAAATACGAGAACTTTCTTCTTCGCGATTATTTCACTATTAATGACCGTTAGTATCAACAGGACAGCAAAGATACATTGACTATTACTGTTCTTAAAATATTTAATTTTTCCTTGGTTCCTTTCCTTACTGGGCTATTTTCCCTGTTGGAAACCTGGACATAGAGCTTCCTGCTTTTCCAACTAGGGTTGTAGCTTGGCAATTAATAATAATAATAATAATAATAATAATAATAATAATAATAATAATAATAATAATAATAATTATCGCTGTGGCAGGGTTTTCGTACGAATCTGAAACAGCAAACTTTGTCCACTATTCTTAATAATATAAAATTGTTTTATATAAAAGTAATTATTTCTCCAATAAAATAAAGAGCTAGTCTCTCTCTCTCTCTCTCCTCTCTCTCTCTCTCTCTCTCTCTCTCTCTCTCTCTCTCTCTCTCTCTCTCTCTCTATATATATATATATATATATATATATAAAACTTTTTAGTCGGGTCGCGTACACTAGTTACGTAATAATACTTCTCTTAAAATAGCAAGTGTCAGCGCATAATTATGTTCATCAAGAGAATAAATACATGTTCGATTCTTATGATATCCAACTGATATTGATGATTATGTATGCCAAAGGAAATCATAAATTCAAATTAATAATTGCCAAACTTCTTAAAATTTATGGATGTTCTAACAATAGTCTGCTTGAAGGCTAAAGTCGCCTGTTCCTGTAGAGCAGCATTCTCTAATGACTCTTGTAACTTATTCAATAAACGTTGCATACCTCTTTCCTATAATTCAAAGTAGTTAACAGAAGTCACAAAAACTTAACCATAAACATTTGGCAACTCTTCTTCCAGGGGGGGGGGAGGGGGCGTTTCCTAGGTAGTATCTTAGCCTGAAAAGATTGCAAAAATCAAGCTATAAGCATTGCATCCCAGTCTTGATGACGTCAATGGCCATGCATTAGAAAAGAGTCGTTTTTCTTTCTATAGTTCCATTCTCATTTTTTTCAGAGCTTATTTACGTTTCCTTTTCACTCAGCTCGCAGATCCCCATTCCAGATGACCCGAGATGACCTTTCCTCCTCCCCGTTTCGGTATTGCAATCTTTATATTTCGTTTTTGAGGCTTTCTTCTCCACTTTATTTCACTGCGTTTTTTTCATTCTTTTCTGGTAACGGTCTCTTCCGTTTTTTTTTACTTTGATTATTAAATGTGTATTTCACTAATATAGTTTCGACAGTTTATCTGGATTATTTTATTATTTCTCTATTAATATAGTTTTTAGCCTCTATTATCGATTTTGTATTTATTTATTTATTTATTTTTCAATTATTTCTTTCTTTTCTAACCATTTCTGTGCCTCCCCACCTGCACATTAAGTGTTCCATGATGCTTGCCATTTTAAAAAACCGTGTTTTCACAAACTATGAAAAAATATTAATCAAGTTTACATTCTTTCTAAATATATCAATAATAATATTTTCTCTTTTTTTCAGAGATGAAACTATCGAGATGAATACATAAAACTTCTCGACTAAAGGTATGTATCGGCGAGAGAAACTTGAGAACACATAAAATATGCTATGTATTAAAGCAATAATTGCTCAACCTAAATTTTATCAGCAATGTATAAATTGCATTGGCTAGGATATTACACCGATAATATTAATTTAAAAGCCTAGGCGTCCCTTAATTCATCAGTAGATCGCTGGTCCAAGTTAGATTACTAGTACTTTTGTTTTATATGTTATTTTTTATGTTATTGCTGTAAACGAATACATGGTCTTGTACAGCACGTGTTTCATACAGTACACGCTCATACACTGTAATGTATTTCATAAACCCTCATGCAGTCTACTGTTATTCTTGGTATGTTACTGAGGGTGGTAGAATATGTGCAGATGAAAATTATTCTTATTTTTCTTCCTATTGTTTTTTTTTTAAGTTTTTATAGTTTATATATGAAATATCTATTCTAATGTTGCTGCTCTTAAAATATTTTATATCAATTGTTAATTACCTTTCTTGTAGTTCCCTTATTTCCTTTCCTTACTGGGTTATTTTCGTGTTGGAGCCCTCGGGCTTATAGCATTCTGCTTTTCCAACTAAGGTTGTAGCTTAGCAAGTAGTAATAATAATAATAATAATAATATTAATAATAATAATAATAATAATAATAAGAAGAAGAAGAAGAAGAAGAAGAAGAAGAAGAAGAAGAAGAAGAAGAAGAATCTCTTCCGTTTAAATAATAATGTGCTTTCAATGTTTTTTCTTACATGTCTCTTTATTTAAATGACACAATACCTACTTGTACCTACTTGTATTTCACGTATATTTTAGAAATCTCTCTCTCTCTCTCTCTCTCTCTCTCTCTCTCTCTCTCTCTCTCTCTCTCTCTCTCTCTCTCTCATAGTTCGTGAGTTTCACTTATACCGTCGAAGAAAATCTTGGACTGAGGCACGTTTTCAGATGTTATCCTATAGAAGCCTCCGGGAAGACAACAGTGGCAGAATGAAAATAATGAACGACTCCGTTCACGAACGACAGAAGTTATTAGTGGTACTGGTAATCTTCAATGTATCTCTTTTACGATTTTCGTACTACTAAAAGGTTTAGAGGCCACTCATGAATGGCAGAAGCAATGGACAGTGATGTTGCCCTATCAAGCAGGACAATGCCTTAGAGACTGACCATATTACATATGATAAGCGCCCAAAACCCCCTCCACCCAAGCTAGAACCAAGGAGGGACCGGCAATGGCTGCTGAGGACTCAGCAGATAGACCTATAGGCTCCACCAAACACCCCCCCCCCCATCCTTAGCTCACAAGGATGGTATGGTTGCCGCGACCAAAGGAACTAACGAGTTTGAGCGCGACTCGAACCCCAGTCTGGCAATCACCAGACAAGGACGCTACCACCAAGCCACCACAACCCTTGGTCTTAGCTTAGAGGATTTTTACGAGACCTACACTTTCAATCAACAAATGCTGAATGATTATCATACCATACTGCGTAAATGAGATGTTTATTGTTTCAGAAGAACTCCGTAACTACAAATCTATTAAGTAAACACGAACATACTCAGCGACTTAAGACAACGTTGCCAACAGTTTCTCTTTCGCTAAAAATGGCGTTACCTGCTACAATGCACAATTGTCCGACGTCTCCTTAGCTTCCCGTGAGGTGTACCAGAAACAACGAAGCCAATTGTACAATGTCCCCTTCCTTTCATTTATGTAATCTAAGACTCCTCAGTTTGAGGAATTTATTTTTTCCAAGGTTAGAACTATTTTCCTATCAAATACAATTATGTTTCCTTTTTTTCCTACCTACATGGTTTTTTTTTATTAGTATTAGTAGTATCACTATCATTTATATTTCATAAAACATTTTACCTGTTTTCTCGTAAAATCTACCTGAACCTTCATTTTCCTTGTGAATCACAATTCATCATTTTCTTAAATGTAATGTAGCAATAATATTCTACTATTATCTTTCTTTTCAGTCTCTTCCCTTATTTTAAATCTTTTTAACCTATACATATTCACCATTTTTAATCCTGAACTTATGACTATTTTGAAAACGTAATAGCATATGGAACATTTAGATACAGCTATACCTATAATAGCTTACACAAGACTTGCACCTACTATATTTCGCAATTTCATATCCTGAAACTTTTTTCTCTCTCTATTTCTGAATAGAACCTTCAAGTGGAGAAGCAAATTGCTATAATGTTCGGCGTGATACGGAGCGCGCCGTGCCAATTTAGCCTGAACACTTCTAAGTTCTAATTGAAGGCAATTTCTTTAAAAGTATATAATCATCTGAAAGCATTTCCTTTGTTCTATCTTTTATCTAATTCCGACTCATCTGACGGGATTGAGATACGAAGTCTCGTGTACAGTTGGACACAAGAGACCCTGGCACTCCTCGGTCCTAGAAAGAGAGGGCTACATGGGTGAGGCTGAGTGTACTTCTTCAGGGCGAGGTGTAGCAGGGATTACTATGTCCAACTGTACAATGAGTAAGACCGTGGGCACGTTAACAGAGGGATTCAGTACTCGAACAATGGATTTCTACACACACGCATACATGCACACACACACACACACACACACACACATATATATATATATATATATATATATATATATATATATATATATATATATATATATATATATACATACATAATAATAATAATAATAATAATATATTGCTCCTTCACGACTATCGAAATTCAGGAGCGTTACCAACTAAGGAAACATAAACCACAACATAAGTCATAACCTATGTACTACTTTACATGATAAGTAACTTGTCAAGGCAACTGCTGTATTAATGGCTTCTCCAAAATCAATGATTTTGCGAAGAGTATGTAATCACCCCTGTCTGTTTGTTAGTTTATTTAATTGTGTGTTTGTTTCTGAGGATCTTTACACGAAGCCACTACCGATTTTGACCAAATTTGGTATAATCATGTTGATTATGACCCAAAGATGAATCTGTAACACTTTGCATAAAGTGCAATTACCCTTCAGTACTTTGAAAACAATGGAATGTTCTATTAGTTTATCTTTTTGTGAGAAACATTACCTAAAAACTACGGAATAAATTTCAACAAAATTTGATGGGCTTGTGGGGTTTGACATAAGGACAAATCCGTTAGAGTTTGAAGAAAATATATCGAAGTACAAGTACGCAGTGGAGTGAAGACTAAGAGTGCCTAGCGTGACAAAGGCTCCTCACTGAATGCCCATCTAGTTTCGAATGGAATGCTATCAAATGGAGGCAGGCAGTGAGTCGGGAAGTTGGAGAAAATATTTTGGGAATGCAAGGTAATATAGCATATCACTACTCAAGTGGAGAAGAACTTAAGATTCCTTATTCTAAAAGGGTTTTTGTTGGCTCAGTTAGTAGCCCTCTCTCATGCTACAATATATTTGAAGTAGAAACTTATTTCTGTTACACATGTAATTCCGCATTAATTTCGAATAAATATGAAATGAACATGCTGACCATAAAGAGGAAAATAATGGTATTGCTCTACTCTTTGCATGTTGCAAAATTATAGGATTACTTTCCTAACATACAATATAAATAAAAGCCCTGATATTCGTGTTAGATAACCAACAGCATTACAGTGGGATATATATATACATACATATATATATATATATGTGTATATATATATATATATATATATATATATATATACACAATATATATATATATATATACACAATATATATATATATATATATATAGAGAGAGAGAGAGAGAGAGAGAGAGAGAGAGAGAGAGAGAGAGAGAGAGAGAGAGAGAGAGAGAGAGAGAGAGAGAGAGAGAGAGGAATTAGTACCTGAAAGTAACTTTTGTGTTGAGGAGAAAAGGTCAAAGGTAGAGGAAAGGGAATGGTTACCGGACAGCCACACTTTTTTTTTTCTCCCTTTTCTCCTGCTGCTAATCTTCGGCAAACTACTTTTTATTAAGAGACCCATCTTCCATTCCTTTAGAATGTCTTCCTGATACGTCTGAGGAGTGTGAGGAGGAGAGGTGGAGAGGGAGAGGTGGAGAGGGAAAGGGGAGAGGGGAGAGGGAGAGGGAGAGGGGGATCTGGAAAAGGTTATTTGCTACTTTCGTTCCGTGCCCTGCCTCCTCTTCATTTCTACTTATTTATTTGTCTGTGAATACCATGCGTGTTAATCTTGTATAGATCACAAATACGTAAACCATTGCTACATATACCACCATTCTTTATTTTATGAATATACATTTCCATTTAGTTTTTAGGCTAACAATCTCATATGTACCTGTGTATGTAAATATGTGTATATATTGTATGAACATATACTGTAAATGTATATCAATTCTTTTAATTTTTGTTCTTATTTTACAATTTTATTTTAGTTGTATTATTGCCCGAGGAGCTCTGATCCACATGGGCTTGGACTGAGTCTTTATTGTAAATCTCTTGTATGTAAATAATTTGTCCAATAATCATCATTATTATTATTATTATTATTATTATTATTATTATTATTATTATTATTATTATTATTTTTATTATTATTATCATTATTATTATGTTGCAAGAAAAAAAAGTCCTTCAAATATTAACCTGTAAGAATGTATAGTACTAAATATAAACGACATTTTAATATAAAGATCAGCTTAAATTTCATGATAAATAAATGAAGTAAACTCAAGTCAATGAGGCGTAACAATAATAAAATCGACAATAAATATTTCTCAAAAGAAAGATAAAACTACTGACAGCAAAGTGCTTTATCAGCAAACACCAATCATTTTGATAGCTCATCTTTCCTGACATCTCAGGATTTAAATCGGGTAAATATGAACACAAAATAGGGAAAATTATAATATTTTTTGAGGCTTTGAAGTTGAGAACGTTGCAACTAAAGAAATATGTAAGATTTCTAAGGCAAAGTTCAGTGAATAGAAAACGGATATAACGTAAAATTATATATATATATATATATATATATATATATATATATATATATATATATATATATATATATATATATTTATATATATATATATATATATATATATATATATATATATATATATATATATAATTTTACGTTATATCCGTAAATTTATCCGTAAAATTATATATACATATATACATGTATATATATATATATATATATATATATATATATATATATATATATATATACATATATATATAAATATGCATATATATATATATATATATATATATATATATATATATATATATATATATATATATATATATAGTTTTTTTAACAATGGCGAGCACATGAGATGTCGTAATATTGTAAGCGATGGGAATGCTCTTTGATCGTGCTCCATTCCTTTTAATGAGACCGATCCTTATTCTAAATATCACACAGACACAACCTCAAAGAGACCCCCAACGAATTCACCCCCGGGTGGCTTCATTCGCTTCCCTTCTAGTTCAACATCTTGGTCACCAGGGGTCATCATGGCCTCTACCTTTGCGCCATACTTTCAAAGCTTTAGCTCATACCTTCCTTCCTTCCTTCTCTCTCTCTCTCTCTCTCTCTCTCTCTCTCTCTCTCTCTCTCTCTCTCTCTCTCTCTCTCTCTCTCTCTCTCTCTCTCTCTCAACCGATAATGTCAGAAATTGTTACAGTCTTTTTATCAAAGTTGAACTATTGTAATAAGATCATATAAACCTAATTGAAGAAAATAATCTGCCCTTGACATTACGATTAGACAAAAAGATTTTCTAAGTAATGTTTTTTAATTCCAATACCTATAAAATAGCTTACAACATTTTCCCCTATATCTGAATATCTTCATGCGTGAGTATGTGCATGTCTATCTCATTGCGTCACGAGAGAGAGAGAGAGAGAGAGAGAGAGAGAGAGAGAGAGAGAGAGAGAGAGAGAGAGAGAGAGAGATAATATTCAATAAAAAATAACATCACGTTAGACCAAGGTTTGAAACGGTAGATAATTTAATTAGCCTTAATTTCCCCTTCCAGGTAATTGAAAACAAAAGAGGAATAATAATTGGCAAGTAATTAACGACCTTAATTTAGGCTTAAGAAAAAGCTCCAACCAATTCCTTGTAGCATAAAAAGAATTCCTCGTAACTTATATGGTTCTTACTCGTTCCAGAAGGTCTTAAAACCACGTATACATTGTGTGTGTATATATATATATATATATATGTGTGTGTGTATATATATATATATATACATATATATATATATATATATATATATATATATATATATATATATATATATATATATAGACAAACCTTTTGCTGTGAGCGATCCGAATAAAGTCTCCCACCACCACTAATTCGCAATAGCCAGCGTGGTGATGGATAAGGCCAAACCTCACACATAATTAATAACATGTCTGAGGCTTTTGTTCTGCAGTGGACTAAAAATTGTTGCATTTGTCGTTGTTGTTTATATCCTTTGTGAGTCGGGTTCAAATGCCATACTCTTCAGACAAAGCGGCTACTTTAGGGATAGGGGTTGATAACAATACTTCATTATCTCCCATGCCTAAACTCATTGCAGATGTCTAATTTGCTACCTAATGTGATGTGTCTTAACCACTAAACTGTGATATCAGAATCAATACATATAGGAAGTATCACGAAACTAGTCAGGACTTAAGTGTGTGTATATATATATATATATATATATATATATATATATATATATATATATATATATATATTCGTGTGTGTGTGTGTGTAGAAATCACGAAAGCTGGCACGCGATGACTAAAAAATGTACTATAGCCATGGAAGGAAAAATGAAAAGACTTGATTGGAGTTAGTACTTTCGTTCATTAGGGATATCAACAGACTCAACAATTGTTGAGTCTGCTGATGTCCCTTATGGACGAAAGTAGCAACTTCAATGAAGTCTTTTAATTTTTCTGTTATTCCATCGCATCCCTGTAGGAAAGAATAAAAAGCGTCCGCATTTCGATGAAAATTTAGCCGCTTATGACTGATAACTAAAATATGTAAGTATTTTAGAATATACTAAAATACTATTTTCATTGCAGTACGTCACTGTCAACAAAATAGGGAAAAAAAGTCTGTCCTTAACAGTACCCGATGAGATTGAGCGTTTATGGAGAATGTTTTTTATTATTTCCAGTCTTTTAAATTGGTGGCCTTTTTTATAGTTGTTACGGCCGACTACAGAGTCATTTACTGTCATGTATATTAGATACTGGATTTTTCTTTGAGTAATTTATAATATAGAAAAATCTAGTTTATCTAAAACAATATTCAATATTTGCCACCGACGTATATGCTTTCATGTTAGAATGTTATGGTTTCTTAGAAGCTTGACAAAAAAAAAAAAAAAAAAAAAAAAAAAAAAAAAAAAAAAAAAAAAAAGCACTGAAGAATCTTTTATTCATGCCTTAAATAAATCTAAATATACAATATTCTTCCTTTTCTCACTGGTGAGAATTTAACGAAAGGATTTAATGAAATCAGAAAGAGAATGAGAAAATTTATTCGAAGGTTGAAAGCAGAACATCGCTGATAGGTTAATAATTTCTGTCTCTATTTTAATGGTACCTTTTACTTTTTCACTTTTAATAATCTCTCGCCCCCATGCACTTTCCTCCTCTTCTTCGCGCTTCGAAGAGGGTCGTACTGACCTCGCCTTCCCCGCCCTAGGCTCCTTCTTGTTCCCTTTTGCTCTTTACCAAACCCATCTAAATTTCCCTTTCCTCCTCTTCCTACTCTACTCCCTCCTCCGCCTCGTTCTCACGACGCCCTTCACACACGCACGCTGAGGACGAGATGCCCCATGAATGTGACCTTTTTCCCGAGTGGGTGAGGCAACTTTTGGCGCATTCGATGAGATAATTATGAGATGAGACGATGCTTTCCGACCCGGCTACCAAAGGAGCAAGAGAGAGGATGGAAAAACTGGTGCTTAAAATGAAGAGGCCTTTTGTAACAGTCCAACTAAATTCAGTGGTGGCCATCTTCAAAGAGAAAGAGGGAGATTAAAGTTATGGACTTATGCTCGAATATGTACAGTACATTTTAAATATTGTATCTATCTTTAAATTAAATAATTTCAACTGAAAGTTCATAATCTCAGAAAATTCGTGACAAGTTTAAAAAATATTTGTCTCTAAATGGGAGACCTTTGATTGGAGACTAGAAGCTGAATATAAGATAAGGTCAACTAAAAAGGTCTTGGCCTTGAAGTGAATTAGTCGGCAAATTTTATGCTCCGGTCAATTCTATCCTCTAATGAAGGTGGACAGTTCGAAAATTAATATTTCACATTACAGAGAACACATTGTAAACTTTGTTTCTGTCTTCAGGTGAAAGTAGCTAGACTTGAAGATTTGCATTTGCCTTTAAATAAAAAAATGCCTATTGGAGATAAAGAATGCTTTTAATGTATACAAAATAATATGGTTATCATTTTAAAATCAGAAAAAAAAGTGTGGGCCAACTTAATCTTCATATACATTAGGTAAGGAAGATATAACTAATTTACATAATAGTCAATGAGACTTTATTCCAGTATTGTTCCACAAAATAAAAATTCTCCCGTAGTTCTATTCGATAATCATGGGCCCATTCAAACGTAGTACTATCCCGCATTTAACAAGAATAAAGTTTTTATCTATAATAAGTAGTAAAATAACACTTTTGAGGATATGTAGGAAAGTATTTCACAAACCGTTTATAAGATATTGTTCAGTTATCAGAAATCACAATAACTTACGCTCACACGGATACCAGACCTTGGTCTGTCTGTTGCAAATACAGCCTAACGCAAAACTGGATACAAAATAGGATGCAGTACCTTAGCTTTGCTTAGGTTAGGATGTATCCCTGTATTTACCAATCTGACTCATAACAAAGGTTAATGAGGTTAGGTCGATGTAAAGCTTTTCACCTGTGAAACAAAATAAAGGGCCTTCAAAAAAAATTAAGCGAAGGGAGGTTTAGTTAGAATACATCCAAGTAATTAACACTACCAATTATGTGGCTTTTATCTTGTCACTTATTTTTCTCTTTTTGCAATTTTTTAATCAAATAAACACACCCTATACACGTACAAATATACGCTTCTTGCAATATACACTAAAGTATGCATAAACACTTATGACTGGATATACCGTATGTACGTGAGTATATCAGGTCACTTTAAGACATCATAAAGTTTGAAAAATAGTGAACTGACAATACTGATATTACTCCTACTGTTGCCTCTAATGCTACGTAAGGAAACAACAAAAGCAACAGTTTCTAGTCAACTGCAGGACAAAGGCCTCAGACAAGTCCTTATTCATGTCTAGGATTTGGCCAGTTTTCATCAACACGCTGGCCAGCAAGGATTGGTGATTGTGGACTTAAATCTGATCGCTCACAGCAACCCAACCTAGAATGGGGTGGCCCTAATTAGCACAGCTTTGCTGATCATGGGGATACGCAAACCCTTTCACAAACTTGAAGTATTCCCACTTAGAAACAACAATAATCATTATATAATTACAATTATTATCATAAACATTACCAATTGTGTTTGTAGTGGCATTTCAATAAAAAAAATTTCTAAATTTGTCATAAAGCAATCGGTGAAATGTTGTAATGGAATGGAATGCAATTTTTTAAATATATTGGAATTTGAAATGACTAAGTTAGCAAACAGGCAAACAAAATCTTGCGAAAGAGGCACTTGAAGACCAAGTCACCCACTCGAAAAAGTCGAAAGAAAATTTACCAAACTTATTCTTACAATAATGAAATACACACACCCACATACACTGAAGAAAAATGTATGCAAACCGGTATCGAATATCAGAAAGGCTTCAGTGAAAGTGAATCTAGAAGGTTAGGGTCAGTTCCCATCTTTTATCATAGTTCGCCATCCTTCAACCTCCAAACCCAGATCCCTTCCCACAGGCCAGGCGTCTTGACCCAAGATTTGACCAGTACACCTCGGTCTGCAACTAGCCATTATACTTTCCCAAAGTCTCTCCCCCCCCCCTCCCTCTCTCTCTCTCTCTCTCTCTCTCTCTCTCTCTCTCTCTGCCTTTCCCACCCCACCCTTTCTTTACTCAAAACCCTTTGTTGCTTGTTTGATCTCGGGGAGCGTTTTGTTCTGTTGGTAAGACAAAAGAAAAGATATTTGTTTTAAAGGTTGAATGGAGTTTTAGTTTCCACGAACTTCTGATTGAAATATTAAAGACTTCTATTGCATTTAGCTGTCGTAGATTAACATTCTTCAGGTCAACTCTCTCTCTCTCTCTCTCTCTCTCTCTCTCTCTCTCTCTCTCTCTCTCTCTCTCTCTCTCTCTCTCTCTCTCTCGTTGCAACACAGTAATAATGAAAAACTTGTCCCATTCTCTCCAAATATATTTCTATAGGTCTTAGATTTTCCAAACTCCAAGAAATTAGAAAAAGCTAATTTATATATCTGGATTAAAAGGATTTCCCTTTTCCGGTGTCTCTTTTTTTTCTTGGTTCAAGATATTTATTTGGCCAGGCAAAGATAAAACCAGCAGATAGTCAAATGTGTGTGTGTGTTTGTATGAGTGTAGAAATCACAATAGCTGATACGGAATGAGCATAAAATATGTATTATAGCCAAGAAAGGAAAAGTGAAAAGACTTGATCGGAGTAAGTACTTTCGCCTTACTAGTGACATCAACGAACTCGTAATGATAATACAAGGAAATCGTACTTATACAGAAGGGGGTCCTTTAAATGTCAGTTTATTGATGATTCCAGATACCTTAGATTTATGGAAAGAAGATAATGCAGGATTACTGGAAAAGACCATGGCTTAGATTTAGATTGTGACCTTAGGTACAGGCAATTAAAAAGGATTCAACAATAAAGTCATTAACAGGGATTATTGTCCTTTTCCCTGGCCGACCGATTTTGTGGCACAATCTTAGTCATTTGGCAGCCAAAGCATTATTATCCTGTTGTTCTGTTCTGACAGAAATGTCTTTATATATTTGGCAAACGTATAAAAAGTTGCATTCTGAACAAGGAATACTACATATTATATTATTGTCATTTCCAGAGCTATTCTTAATCAACATACTTTCAATATGCAACTATATTTATACACTTCCCTAATATCTATTTTTTTAAAGGGTATGACATCTAAAAACTTTCATGAAATGGTAAATAAAGTATGCTTTTCATTGCTTAATTTTTCTCAATTTGGACGCTGTGAAATGTTTTCTTAGCTCTTTTTATACAATTTTCTAAAAAAAAATAATTAAGGATAGCAGAGATTTGTGATAATTTTTTGGTCTTGCTAAACTCATCTTCTTTGTACTCAGGGTTGCATATTCTAGCGCTCTAAGCTACATTGAGGAAAATGCAAAATATTTCACATTCTTAGAATAGTCTGAATAGAAATATTCATATTATAAGTTATTTCTTGGTTCAAAATGGCAATCTTAAATCTATCGACTTGTCAAACAATCAAAACGTTTAAAATGGGATACTGTTATCTTCTTCTTCCTTTTCCATAAAATTCACGGGTGGACCCAATGAACAATTGCTAGCAACAAAACTTTCCTTTTATATATATATATATATATATATATATATATATATATATATATATATATATATATACACACACACACATGTATGTATGTATGTATATATGTGTGTGTGTTCAGACACAGTTGACAGCATTACTTATGTGATTCTGATGACATGTAAGTAAACAGCATAAGTTTATAATTAAAAACCAATCTATGCCTGAACATAGTTATGGAATGTATTTTATGATATGGATTTGTATTTCTGAGTACACGGGAAGAAAATATTAATTAAACCGAAATAACCAGAACCTATCACCTCAAAAAAAAAAAAAAAAAAAAAAAACATTGTAACACAACATGAAAATGATGATAATGCTTGACTTTAGATACGCACATTACTTGTCATCTCGCACTCACACGTGAATAAATACACACATAAAGAAATCCGCATTTAGTATTTAAGACGAAGGATAAAAATCTTGAAGCGTTATTCACTAATAATTATGGAACCACTTTTGGGGTGAATGTAGTTCGTTGGGACAGGGTAAGAGTACGGCAGTCTAAGGATACGGCTCCTAGGTTAGGTTAGGTGGAGAACCTTAGGTTAGGTTGGTTTGGTTAGGTTAGGAAACATTCAGTTAGGTGATGTTCTTGTGTCTGTAAAATGAGGTTTTTCACTCTGTCCCAACAAACAACAAAGGCTCCCCACTTTTTAAATTTCTTGAATTATTAATAACATAGTATCATCATTATTATGATGATCCTCGCTATTATTCACTCATAAAAAATAAATGGAAAACTACTTCATACAAAATAAAATAAAACGTTTAGTACAATAAGGGAATTATCAATAACACATTCATCATTATTATTCAACCATGAAAATATATGTAAAATTACTTCTAGCTTATACAAAAAATATTTGGTGGAAAAAAGAAATAATAATAATAAAAAAGAAAGGAAAAAAAGCGGAGGCCTCAACGCACACAGAATAACTGATAAAAGTCAGATGATAGCGATGAAGTCAGGCGGCATTATAGATGGACTTGCTCGGAAGTATCTCAACCATCTGTGGACTTATAAAATGAATTGAATGCATACATTAATAAAAACCACGTCAAACTTGAATACACACACACACACACACACACACACACACATATATATATATATATATATATATATATACATACATATATATATATATACAGTATATATATATATATATATATATATATATATATATATATACATATATATATTTATAAATATATATATGTATATATATTTATAAATATATATATATATATATATATATATATATGTATATATATATATATATATATATATATATATATATATATATATATATATATATATATATATATATTTATATGCACACACTAACGATACCCTACGAATTCTTCCCCTTAGAAAGTGATGAGATTCCCACGCTTGCCCACTGCAGAATCCATTGGTTTTTGGTTGGGTTGCAATATCCATACGTCTGTGTATATATATATATATATATATATATATATATATATATATATATATATATATGTGTGTGTGTGTGTGTGTGCGTGTGTGTGTGTGTGTGTACTGTATATACATATACATACACATACACTAATGATATGCCGCTTCTTCTTTGAAGTAGTGACATAAGAGGGAGCTAACCCTCTAGATTTGCAATTATGGAAAACCACAGACTCAGCCACCAGATACAATATTCATCAAGTATTTTTTTTTAATGAAATCGCAGCATGAAATGTATCCCTAATATATAATTAATTGACATGTGTGATTACTTGTTCTTTTATTCATTTCTGTTAAGATTTCCTTACTATCCAAACAAAGAAAACCTTCACTGTCCATTAGGTTTTAGTAACCTGAATCTGAAAACTTAAACTACAAAGGAAAGATTTTAGGTGTGGAAACTGAAAAATATGACGAATGCTCAAATTCTTTAAACAACAACAATAACAACAACAACAACAACAACTACTACTACTACTACTACTACTACTGCTACTACTACAAATAATAATAATAATAATAACAATACGGATCTGACATTCATTTTAGAATAGGAAATACAGCCAAGGATCATCACCCTTATTATAAGGAACTAGAAATCCTTTCACGATACAAAATTATGCCTTCAAGAAAACGCTCTACTGTTACATAAAGTGAAAAATAAATATCAATAATGAAGTTACAATTGTCCTTCTTTTCATATAATGAGAAACCGCAGACATAGGCATTACCTCGTTAGGATACATCACTATCGCCCTTTGATATCTTATGTCTGTTGTTATATAGTTCTTACCCTTATCCGTTTCTCCATTACCATCCATTAAGAATAACTCTCCAATCAAAATTTTCATTTTCGATCGCATTAATAACAATTCACAATCATCCTTCAGCACTTGAAGGTCACTCATGAATGAAAGAAGCAAGGGATAGTGACAATGCCCTAGAGACTGATCATATATATATATATATATATTATATATATATATATATATATATATATATATATATATATATAAATATATATATAAATATATATATATACATATATATATATATATATATATATATATATATATATATATATATGAGATCAGGGCCCAAACAACCCCCTTTCTCCACCCAAACTAGGACCAGGAAGGGGCAGGGCAATGGCTGCTGATGATTTAGAAGCTTCGACCTGTAGGCTTCTCCAAACCCTCCATTCTTAGCTCACAAGGAGGGTGAGGTTACAGACACCACAAGCAACTATCGAGCTTGAGCCATGGTCGAACCCCAGTCCAGTAGATTACCAGGCAAGGACGTTTCCAATAGGCTACCAAAACCCTAAATTACATCATCATCTGATCATCATTATGAAACATAAAGCTGTCAGTGATATCCCTGCCATTGTTATTTCATGTTCATTTGTAACAATAAGTAATAAGAGCTTTTCATGTCTATCACCCCTCACCTCCATTATTTTTTGCAATCTACCATCTCCTCCAGTGATTGGAGAATCACAGTGAAAAAAGGTTACTATGTATATATATATATATATATATATATATATATATATATGTGTGTGTGTGTGTGTGTGCGTGTATGCATACACACACACACACACACACACACACACATATATATATATATATATATATATATATATATTTATATATATTTATATATATACATATATATAAATATATATATATATATATATATATTGTATATAAATTGTACATATGTGTATATATAATACTATATTACTGATATACATGTTTATTGCTTGGATTTAGAAGACTGTTTACAACAACAACAGAGCCTAAAACAATCCTTAAAGTACCATATTTATCCCTTAACTGATGAATTTTTTGACTAGAAAAGATGCAACATTTGTCATTTCATACACTAACACTAAAAGCTCATTAGCAGCACACCAAGCACCACTACATACAGCGTGTTGTATCTCCAACCATATACATTTTCCACGCCATACCTAAAACTCGACCAGAGTCTACTCTTCTTTTACCTCAAAGTTATTTTAAACTATGCACAATTTTCAACACACAATTGCTATCCATTCTTTCCAACTATGCGAAAATATTTACCACTTCCACGTTTTTCCTCATTTCTCACATCATCCAGTCTTCTTAAAGGTAGTTTATCTCAATACTTTTAACACTTTCTATCACTTACGTCCAAAATTTGCCCATTTCGTACATATAGGAAAGTTGGGTGAACAATCCCTTAGATAATTCATTAATTTTCTGATCTGTTGTATACAGTTTGAAAGAATATATATATATATATATATATATATATATATATATATATATATATATATGTATATATATATATACATATATATATATATATATATATGTATGTATATATATATATATATATATATATATACATACATACATACATACATATATATATATATATATATATATGTGTGTGTGTGTGTGTGTGTGTGTGTGTGTGTTAGATCCCAATATAAGGAAGAAATTCATTTCTAATGAACACGATATTTTGTAGATTTTCATCATATATAGAGTATATATGTACTTATACCCATTAAGATTTATTGTACTGACATGCTTATTCTTAATATATATTAAGACTTTCATTGATTAAATAACACAAAGAAAATGTGTGATTAAGATGTCAAGATGCACAAGGAACCGCCTTCCCAAGAGAGTCTGGTAGTCCAATTTGCTAATCCCGTAAAGCCGTAAATCGGAATCGATCGGTTGATGCATGAAGTACATAAAAGGAGGGACGCCGACTCCGGCCGAACAATGGCTCGAGACGAGAGAGAGAGAGAGAGAGAGAGAGAGAGAGAGAGAGAGAGAGGAGAGAGAGAGAGAGAGAGAGAGAGAGCTCCGAAGCGGTGGATTTGCTAGGCTGAATACAAATTAGTTCGAGGGAAAAACACTGGAATTCTTGCTATCTATTATGATGAAGCGGAACCAGCGGTTATTTTGTTCATTCTTATTTCTTCTTGAGAGAAGATAAACATAATTTAATTTGTCAAATTATTTAAGTGAATGGAATAAAATGTGAAAGTTTTTCCATGTAACTAAAGCATGAGTTTGCATAATCAAAACACTTGCGCATGCTGGCATCCAGTCTCCGAAAGGAATGTCCTTAATCCGCACCACACACAAGCGCTTGGCGAAAAATAAACATTAACAAAGTAAAATGCTCATATTAGCAGAGATGACACTTTATAGAGGCGTTATAGGGCTTCCTCTGTGCTAAATGCCATTCAGAAGCTTCTGTTTAATGAAGCAGCGTTGTTATAAACTGAACAGTCATTTTCCATCTTGGTCCCTCCGGAGACAATGTCGTGGTCAACGACATGCTCGCTAGCTAGTTTTTTTTTTTTTTTTTTTTTTTTTTTTTTTTTTTAGATTATGAATATGATAATTCCTACTTTTTTGCGAATCATCTACATTTCATCATCATCATCATCTCCTCCTCTCACACTTACTGATGCAAAAGACGTCGGTTAGATTTCGCCAGTCGTCTCTATCTTGAGCTTTTAAATCAATACTTCTCCATTCATCTTCATCTACTTCACGCTTCATAGTCCTCAACCATGTAGGCCTGGGTCTTCAAACTCTTCTAGTGCCTTGTGGAACCCAGTTAAAAGTTTGGTAAGCTAATCACTGTTGGGGAGTGCGAAGAGCATGCCCAAACCATCTCCATCTACCCCTCACCATAATCTCATCCACATACGGCCCTTGGGTAATCTCTCTTATTTTCCTTTCTAATCCTGTCCTGCCTTTCAACTCCCAATATTCTTCTGAGGGCTTTGTTCTCAAATCTACAAAATCTGTTGGATATTATTTCATTGTTATACCACGACTCATGTCCATACAGCGACATCAATATCACTGAACTGATATCTACATTTACCCGCTCTCAAATCTATCATTGTTTAATAAGGGTTTAGTCAATATTTACCCTGTACCTATTGTTTTAAATTCAGTTTAAACAACACATTTTCTTAAAGGTTACTGTATTCGACAAATACATTAGAAAAAGAATAGTGATGCGAAGAAAAGTTTGAAAAAATATAAATAAAAAGTATTTGTAAGATAACGATTATATTACAAGAAAAATAATAAAGCCAGAACCATCGGAAGTATGATAACTTTGAACATGCATTCTTTGAAAAAAATACTAAAGTACAATACAGTACAGCAGTTAGTATCTTTTTTTTCTTGGTATTTGATGTGTTATGTCCGTAGAGTTAAATATTCGAGGCCCAGTTGTTTCTTTAACTTCAAAAACTGGTCCATGACCGCTAAGCTCGACTGAACAGGTCATTATTCAAATTAAAAAAAAAAAACCTAATATGAAGAAAGTATTATAATGTTGTTTTGCAATCACCTAAAATCTACAAATTTCCTCAAATTTTACTTTGATCTACCTTCACTGTTGTTTAAATTAATACGTTAGACATAGACACGTTTAGTGAAAGACTATTTGCTAATTCTCTCTCTCTCTCTCTCTCTCTCTCTCTCTCTCTCTCTCTCTCTCTCTCTCTCTCTCTCTCTCTCCCAAGAACTAATTGGCAAAATAGTTCACATTCATATTTCTAACTTTCATCTCTTCAAGGAAACTAGTTCATTCTATTCCTAGGTAGCAAGAAAATCCGCAAAAAAAATTTCCTATTTTGACACTGCCTTACTAAAATACATCATATCGTAGGCCAATTCTTTAGTTTTTCGGTCACAGATCTACAACAATTGCTTGTTTTCATCAAGGAAACTAGTTAATTATATTTCTATGTCGTAAAATAATCCCCCCAAAAAATGGTATTACCGTTATTTTGTTTAGGAGACTACATTGCCCTATCTTTAGTTTTTCTCTCACACATCTATAATCATTGCTTGTTTTTATCAAGGAAACTAGTTAATTATATTACTAGGTCGTAAGATAATCCGAAAAAAATGGTATTACCATTGTCCAATTTTTGGAAATTAGATTGCCCTACTATAATACATTATCACATCGTAGGCCCATTCTCTACTTTCTCGCTCATAGATCTGTAATCCTCATTTGTTTATCATCCGCATCTAATTGACATTTATTTTGCAATTCGTTAATATAAACAATCCCCATTTATGACGAAACAGCATCTATTTTCATCTTGACTATGCTGTTGATATTTCTGGGTATTGCTCTCTCATTTACTGAAAGTAGTTTGTAAATGATAATTCTCCCTGTCTAGACTTCACAGAAGCTGTTATGATAATAGAGACCAGTATTCAACAGCACCCGTATTTAACAATGTATTACCTGTTCTAGTATAAATATTCATAAAGCAAGTTGGTACCAACCTGTTGAGAAATAATCTATAATTCTTGATGTGATGAATGGTTTATCTCACATTAACTCTAAAATATACTCTAAATATTTTTGTCTAATATACGAACTATTTCTCAAATGTATTTCCCAACTAATTGCGATGAGTTACATAGTCAGGATTTTTTTGGATATTAATGAGCTATTTATTCTTATGTGTGCTTTAGCTATAAAGTTAAGCATCTCTCACGAATATTACATTTTTTAATATTCATGAAATTATCCCTAACACTCATGTATCCCTCCGTATCGAGTAATTTTTTTTTTTTTTTTTTTTTTTTTTTTTTTTTTTTTTTTTAATACATCGACTCAAGATTTCCGTATTCATCTACAGGCAAGCGTACTTCTATCTTCATCCACATCCACACACGCTTCTCAGTTTTTCGTTATCGTCATTAATATAAAGAAAAACTTAATTATACCTAAAATGTTTCTTCTTTCATTGTTTGTCTTCTACTCATTCCAGCTCATACTCCTTTTAAGTCAGTCATTTGTTTTTACTTTTTCTTTTTCTCTCCTTTGTCACCGGCTAGCATTGCCGTTGCATTTTTATACTGTCGTTTTCTTTCATTTCTCCTTTTACGGTTTCTGCTTGCCTTCATTTTTTTTCTTTGTAATCGCTTTTATCTATTATACATTAACGTCTTTCTCGGCCATGTTTTAATCCTCCTTTCTTCCTCAGCCGTTCTCCTTGGTTGTATGTTGCTTTCGTGGTCAATTTTATCTGTTTATTATCTGTTTTTTAATCTTATTTCTCTACTTAACAATATTTTATAGTACCTCGACGTTACCACAAAGCATAAAGATCTGTAAAAATCTCATTGCCAGTTTCACCTTTCTCTCTCCCTTTTCCACAACCTCCTCCTGCTTTCTGTCATCCCCTTTGCCCCTCCTTCTTCTCACCTCGACCGCCGAAAACTCTTCTTCTCCCATGCTCCAAAGTTGCACCCACCCCCCACCCCCATTCCCACCCTCTCCTTCCTCATCCAGCATGACCCAGGCTGACTTGGGAGTGGCTCTCAGGGGTCCCTGAGCCGGATGTGTTGTACCCCGGCGATCCGACGTTGACATGTCATCAAATACCGCAAGAATGGAAAACCGACTCCATATCACGATTTTCTATGTATTCGTTGTTATGTCTACTTGCATAACTGGATCTCCGCCTTGATCCGAGATGACGTTCCAAGTGGGTCTTGAAACTTTGGCATGCGTGCGCGTTATACAGCGCTTGTGATGTTTGTGTCTGTTCGGAGATGGCAGATGTTGATGGGACGATGTCTCTTTGATATCTGTGAAATCAGGAATCGCGCTAAATGCCGTTAGCTTCGCGGTAGGCCAACGAAATAGGTGCTTTGAGTTGTAGGTATTTTTGGCAGTATTATTTGAACATCAAATATCGAAGGTAAAAATTGAAGTATATTTTGTTAGACTACTTAATCACAAATCATCTTATACCTGTGATGTTCTGTGCCCACATACACTCTAGGCTTCCAGGAAAATACCATAGAGAATAAAATTTTATTTGTAGGATATGTTTCCCAAACCAAATTCTCATTTTAAAATAACTCAACTGCAAGTTGTGTAGTTTGTCAAGGTCAAAACTTTTTAAGCAATAAAAGATTATAGCTAACTTACAGGAGAACCTCATTCAGACTTTCGTACTTCTATTCATGCAAAGTTTAAATCAAATCCGGCAAACCGTAAGAGCTAATGACGCTCTAATTCAAAACGACCTCATTCAGAAAACTCCACAGTTGAGAGGATACAAATTTCAAGTAAGCATGATTAAACTCCGGTTGGGCAGGAGCCGGATAATTACCCCATGAATGTCCGTCCGGATAACTTCTTCGCAGGAAAAAATAGGATTCTCGTATGCGGGATGCTCCTTGCATCTCACCGCCATTATCATTACTCCATCTTTCTTTGATCCAGATACTTGTCAGACTGGCTCCTGGAGCCAAGGTGATTAGGTAGTCATTAGACAGTTAGCTGTGTACGAATGCAAGAGCATACAAGCATACAATTACGTTATCTGCATGCATGTTAGCCCAGGTATGCATTGAGGTTTGCTTCCAGAAAATTGTTATTTGTAAACATGCATCATCGCCAGTGGGATACCCTGTCCCGCAATTTTTTAACAAAGGGATTTTAATTCCCAACCTGAACCAATTCCAGGAGTAATTTATCTTCATATGGAATTTTTTCTTATCCTACAACCATCAGTATCATTGAGTTATTGCTTTCTTTAAAAAGATGAAAATTACGTTTGTTTACTATTCTAATGGAACTTCCTTGGATTTTAAAATATAAGAAAAGAATCTAAATTGGTTAATCACAGATGAAAAAGCGACCACTGAGATACGTACGACCTTTCACACTGCTCCCAGTTTTAGATTTACGTAATTTTACCACTATCGAATAAGAAGCTATTGGTTACAAAAACCTACAATATGTAAACATAAAAAAAAATAAACAAAAATAATGTATGGATACGTTCTTGATAAAAATAAACAGAAGCCATACGGTAAAAAAATAAATAAATACGTGTTAGAGAAATAATTCGATAAAACTACAACTTCGTGAATAATAATAATAATAATAATAATAATAATAATAATAATAATAATAATAATATTAATAATAATAATAATAATAATAATAATAATAATAATATTATTATTAACTAGCGGAACCCGTGTAAATTACACGGAATGATATTTTCAATACTAATTATCTTGTTCCTAACTTATACATGTTTGAATAAAAAGTCCCGAGATTAATTTTATAATCTAAGTTATGGAAATTGATAGAACTCAATTTTTTGTCTAATATTTAAAAAAAGTCAGGTACTAAAGACAAAATTGGGAATACTATATAAACTGTGCTTTGGTTAAGTAATCAAAGTCTAATGTGAATTTGTAAGAGTATACCATGAAATTATTTCCGTTTTCTTTAAAGCGTGACAAAACAAACAACACACGCTATCGTATTAATATAATAATAATAATAATAATAATAATAATAATGGAATGACTTAAAAGCAGATTATATCTTAAAGATAAGTAAAAGCGTTTCTTAAGGGCAATGGGTCAATAATAAAAATCATTATTAGGCAAATACATCTTAAACAAATTAATTAGTCAATTGTCTGAAGAGTTCACCTGGACAACATTTTAGGTACAGAATTTCTACAATCTTAATCTATTATTCCTCTCGTTGGAACTAATTTTCAAAATGTTATACATTCTTATATCCTAAGTATACAAAATAGAAATCATGAACACTCACCATTCTTCAGAGAGGCAGCGTAACGTTGGTGTCCTGTAAATTAAATTAAATAAATAAATAAAAATTCAATAAGAAAAAGAGATAATAAGAATAAATCATAAATTTTCTCAGCAATAGATCACACGACTTGAAGAATATCAATGCCACTAAGCTATGCACAGTACATATTAAGTAGCATTACAATATGATTGGGCATACCAGAGAACAGCTCCAAAAGAAGAAGAATTTCACATCGATTTATTGACTTAGAGACTCACATAATTACTCAGTAGCGAATTGTTCATCATTTATCACGTCCAGTCGGTTAACATCCTGTACTTGATAGAAAACCGGTCATCCAAGAAGGAAGTCGCCAGCCACACACAGGCCGTGTGATGCCACGTTTTTGATGTATGAGAGGATATTATCGTCTTTTCATTAACATTTTTTTTATAATGACAATCAGCATAATAATGATGCTGGAAGTGAAGATGCTGGACACTAATATTGCGATGATATTATCATAGTGACAATGAGTTTTTAAGCGATTAAGTAAAGGTATCCTCAGCTCAATATATTTTCTAGAAATATATATATATATATATATATATATATGTATATATATATATATATATATATATAGAGAGAGAGAGAGAGAGAGAGAGAGAGAGAGAGAGAGAGAGAGAGAGAGAGAGAGAGGCGCACGATTACAGAGGATCCGTGAATCCATCCCTGTTATTCTCACCCGAATTCCCGTATCCTGCTCTTTGACCATGCTGGAGGACGTTGCCCTGTCCCGTTGAGATCCCTCTCTCGGTCTCTCCCCCTCTCAACATCTATCCCCAATTCTCCCCCCCCCCCCCCTCCATTCTCCGCAATCCCATCCGGCCATAATTTACCTGATGGTGCAGGAGATTATCTCATAAACCCCAACTTTGCTTCCAGAAACTGCTAAAAGAAGAATTTGTTTTATTCCGGGGAATAAAGGTGTAGTGTTCGAGGGAGGGAGAAAGGGAGGGGGATCATGGGAAGGAGGCCGGAGGGAAAGGGAGGAAGGAAAGATTATGCGTTGAGGGAGGGACAAGAATAATATAGGATGGGGAGGAGAGGATTCTTGGTCAGTGACTCCATCAAAATTGTCTTGATTTTGTTTCGTTTCACATGATTCTCCCTTTTTCTCTTGTCATATTTCAACCGCCTCCAACTCTCTACCTCACCGGTGAAACTGTGGAACAGCTATCATGACGGTGATATGGAAGTTGACATACAGGTTACAATAAGTAATATTTACAGTGTACTTATCATGGATCAGATATTTTCTTTTAAGGAAACTTACTTTTTTTTTTTTTACAAATGAATGTGTACAAGTAAGTTTTCACATGAATGTGTACAAGTAAGTTTTCCCATGAATGTGTACAAATAAGTTTTCATTTGAATGTGTACAAGTAAGTTTTCACATGAATGTGTACACGCAAGGGTAACAAGGAAAGTAATGATACTTGATTTTCATACTGATGATTCATTCTGAAATTCTCATTACAAATCTCCTTTAGTGTATCTTTCTGGATGAGAGAGAGAGAGAGAGAGAGAGAGAGAGAGAGAGAGAGAGTCCATTTTTAAATTCTTTCTTTTTTGTTGGGGGGGGGGGAGGAATTGGGTCTTTCCAAGAATTTAGTCGAACATACACATGCGTGCGAGAGCACACCCAGGCAGTCACAATCTGCAGCTGTGAAAAACATCGGATTTCTTTGCTAACATAGGACGGAGAAATGGTACACTCACCCTGTCGTCATAATTACCGAGAGGATAAGAGAGAGAGAGAGAGAGAGAGAGAGAGAGAGAGAGAGTGAGGTGAGGATTACCTCATTCGACTCTTCTTCATTCAGTTTTGGTATACGATTCGAGTCTCTCTCTCTCTCTCTCTCTCTCTCTCTCTCTCTCTCTTTGTTGCTGGGATTCACACCAGTCGATTAATAACCAGGAATATAATTCACTGCTGAGGTCAGAGAAGATAAGATTTTTAAGGGCACAGGTACCTTTCTTTCTTCTCCCGGCCCAGGGATGAAACCCCGAGAGAGAGAGAGAGAGAGAGAGAGAGAGAGAGAGAGAGAGAGATAACTCACCTCACGCGTATGTGTAATTTTAAAGAGGAAACTGAGATTAGGAGGAAGTTGACTTATGGCAGTCTGACCTTGGCAGGACGTACTAGCCAAAGGAGAATGGGATGGGCAGCTTCAGAACTCACCAAATTCCTGATCTCTGACCCTACACGCCGGAGGAAGAAGAAGAAGAAGAAGAAGAAGAAGAAGAACTTTGACAGGAGGCAATGGCATCGTTCGTTCGTTCGGTTTAGATTGCCTTACCTTATGTAAAACACGGGCTCTTGCGTTGGCAGCCCGTAAGAGAAAAGTTATTTGACAGTGAAGATTATTGGTAATAAAATCTTTACGATCACTGAATGAGAAATTTGGTTCCGGTCGGAGTTCATCGTTTAAGGATTACATTACTTTGCTTTCAAAGTTTAAAATGAATTTAAAAGATCGGAAGAGCTTTGGCAGAGCTAGAGGAGTTTTAAGTGCGAGTGACCCATGGAAAATAGAAAAACAGTTAAGTGATTGATTTAAAATATTCGTTAAATAAAACGCAAGTTTATACATTAATAATGTATACTGGCTTTCGAGAATTTTTAAATTAAAAAAAAAACACGATGGGAGAGGTTTTCATTGCTGTAAAGAGAGGTGAATACTGGCTGAGGTTTTACCAGAAAATCAAATCCATCTTGAGTAGAATATGAAAAAAAAAACAAATACAGATAAAAGAAACGAAGAAAACTAAAGCAAAGTGGAACATAATATGAGTTGTAATATACGTTAAAAAAAGAAAAGAAATAAGAAAAAATCCATATACATGAAAGGAAAATATATGAAGAACCTTACGAAATGGGAAATAAAGAGAAAAGAACAAAGGAATTATCCTTTTACTAATGACAGCAGAGCAACCGGGCAGAGCCTCTTCCGGTCAATGCCAAATACGGAAAAGGGCATCACAGCGGCCCACGCCCCGTTAGAGGTTGCAGAAGGTCATATATGCAACTTACCCACACGCTAGTACGCGCTCTCTCTCTCTCTCTCTCTCTCTCTCTCTCTCTCTCTCTCTCTCAGGCACATCTATGTATTAAATTTATCAAGCGAAAAGTTACTTTTCCTTCTCTCTAACTTTTACGTAAACATATATACAGGTACTGTATAGAGATTTTAATAGTCTGTGAGTTCATGGGAACTCTTTTCCCCGATAACATTGCAAATTTCTGCTACCGTGTGCGTGTCCCATTAAAAGAGATCTAAACAAAACGATACCTCTTGGGATTCATAACTTTTTCCTTGCGGTGCTTTACATCTCAACATCACACACACACACACACACACACACACACACACTGTGTGGTCTCCCTGCGTATCTTCATCCTTTCTGTACCTATCAGCATATATCCTTAACAACTGATTATTTCTTTTTAATGATATAATGTAATTTTTACTCTTCCTCCTCTTATATTCAGACTCAAATCAAACTTGTTCGTCGCTATGTTGACTCATATATCTTTACTGCCTGAATGGCAGGCTTTTCTAAAAGAACACTTACTATTGGCTTTCAGATTGTTAAAATGATTTGGGGACAGTTGTTTGTTTTCTGACCAAAGAACATCTTTTTCTCTTTCAGACACACTCAAAATAAAACAAATACTCATGTTCGACTATGCAAACACTTAAGGAATTCACGTAAGACAGCAAAAATCATCAAACATTCATTTAAGAGAAATCACTAGAAATTCTATATCTTTAATTATATTTGTAAAGAATGATTTTTACGATAAGCAGTGCTATGTTCACTATACCGTTCCAAGTCAGATCAGAGGAGTTAACATTAACATTTGGTGTGGTAAGTAAATGCCAAACGCCGTCTGCCTCTTGAACATCTGTGGGACAGGGCGTGTATATAGATTAGATACATCATCGGTTAAAGACTTAGCTCAAACCCGGAGGGCAGTACTTTAAGGGACCATCTTTCTTTAGGGATACCAAGTGATATATATATATATATATATATAATATATGTATATACACACACATATATATATATATATACATACTCATATATATAAATATATATATATATATATATATAATATATATACATATAACAACAAATGCAGCCGTTTCTATATAAATACATACACACACGCATATATATATATATATACTGTGTGTATATATATACACATATATACATATATACTGTATATATATATATATATATATATAAATTATATATATATATATATATATATATAAAACAACAACAAATGCAGTCGTTTCTAGTTCACTGCAGGACAAAGCCCTCAGATATGTCAATTCATGTCTTGGGTTTGGCCAGTTTTCATCACCATGCTGACCAGTGCGGATTGATGATGGTGGGAGATTTTTATCTGGTCGCTCACAGCAAACCAACTTAGTATGGGTGGCTCTGACTAGTACAGCTTTGCTGATCATGGAAATGGGCAAATATTTCACCACGTTAAGGTATCCCTGCTTAGAAAGATATATATATATATATATATATATATATATAATTTATATATATATATATATATATAAATGTGTGTGTTTGTGTGTATAAACACATATAATACATGGAATATCTATTGTTATCCAAATATGTATCTAGCCACCTGAGAAGCATCGTCAAAATACAATAAATGAGGCTAAATATCTTGACCAAAACAATAAATAAGATTTTTTTTTTTTTTTTTTTTTTTTTGTCAAAGCTTCTTCCTTAAGTGAAGGGGCAAACTACAAAGGGGGGTTTACTCTTGATGAGGTGTTCTTAAAGGCAGTTAGTCGTAAAGTTACGATCAACATGCCTGGATGCATTTAAAGGCACATTAAAGATATCTCCAGTTTATCTGTAAGTATTCTCCTTTTGGGTTTAAGAGTGAAGTGCACCAACAATCTGAAACTATTAAAGAGATTCACATAGTCATTACGTAAGAATAGAGCTGCTATTTCTCTTCCTATTATCATGGCTTTTACAAATGTCTGGATCTTATATATCATTTAAACTCAATTTAAAACCTCAAGACAGAGACGACTGGCGTAATCTAATCGAGGCCCTTTGCGTCAATAGGCGTAGGAGGAGATGTTGATATATTATTTTGGAATAATGATATGAAACCCAGTCAAAATCACCTTCCATTTACACGACTGTGTTGTCACAGTAATTGTAAATATTATAAAAAAAACAAAAACATTTTCTTACAATAATCTTTATAGATATTCTTTGCTGGGCTCTATTACTCATCATCTTTCATTCATAAGACATAGTGATCTTTAAGCACCTGACTTTCTCATATCACTTTTATTTCTTTTATTGGCTTTTGTCAGAATTTCTGTATTTACAGTATTCAACCTCAGGCAATTTGTTACATGCCTATCCTATAGTAAAGTTATCGGAACGTGATATTTAGAGCGTATATATGCAATACTTTTTACACTGACACACTGTAGTAAAAGACTTTAGCAAGCATGTTTACTTATTTTCCATAATAAAGCGATGAAACTTGAGTATGCCAGACTAGTACTGACTTAGGTTACAAAGTGAGTGCTTACATGCAAGTACTAAAAGATCTGTGGAGACCAGTCGTTACCATTGGCTGTCCAATCACTCTGCAAGTTTAACTACCTCGTTTCATAAAACATGCAAGCCAAAGGGTGAGGCCACTATGTTTCTTCTGCAACATATTTGGACTCCTCTTCTGTAAGCACGATGCTTCCACACGAGCGCATATTTTCTAAACAGTCTTTCACACGGTTTTGAAGATGCTCCCTAGCAAGGAAAGCTTGAAGGTTGGAGACTTCGCCTGAGAATGACTTGGAGCTAATCGCCATACAAGGTAACCTTAGGTTTGCAACTGAGTACAGTTTATCCTCATGCCTGGATGCACTGTGAGACTAAGACATCGAGTCTCTCTATCTACCAATTCAACTTTTTCTATCGATGTCGTTCTACAGGCCCCTCTTGTCTTACATACCCATTCACACATGACTCCCTTCATCCCAAATTGTCCTTTCCCTTTCAGCCATCATCCGAGTATCCTTCCTAATGTATACGTAAGTAGTATCTTTTAGTGGGAAAGGCACTGTTCCTTTAGTAGGTATCCAGGACTAATCTCTGTATTCTCGTTTCATATTCCTTCAACCTTCACAATAATATAAAAGGAATTAAGAAATTGATTTCTTTCATTTTTCAACATTTTAGATAGGAGTAAGTAGTAACATATCACGAAATGATTATCATAAGTCATCGTATCAGAAAACAGGGTGTGCTCTTAACATATATTATGCAATTTTCTTTTCGAGAAGCCTTTTCAGGTTTATTTCAGATTATTCCATGTCTTTAATTCCGAAGAGATTCTAAATGAAATAATCTTCTTGTCAGAATAGAATCAAAAGCATCTTAAAAAAATACTTGTTTCTTACTTTCAATAAAAATTCACTTTCACTCTGCCAAAATGCTGCTTTCTGTTCCCGCAGGGAGATTCTCCATTTTATGTCATCTCCAGTCTCTCATCCTCATTTTGTTCATACTGGTTAAAAAAATCTAGTAGATACAGCTTGCAAGTAACGCCTCTTCATTAAACCACTTTTCGGATGGGGATATCTCTCTTACTCTGCATTTATAGCAGCATTAAACGGATATAAAGGCTTGTCTTGAGTAGCCAAACCAGTTCAATTTTATCTTTTTAATACAACATATACTGATACTGTGTGTATATATATACTATATATACATATATATATATATATATATATATATATAGTATATATACACATATATACAATATAATATATATATATATATATATATATATAGTATATTTATATAGTATATATATACATAAATATAGAGTATATAAATAAATATATATAGCATATATACATATACATAGAGTATATATATATATATATATATATATATATATAGTGTGTGTGTGTGTCTGTGTGTACGTGCGTCTGTTTGTCTGCGCGTGTCTGTTTAAGTGTATGTCTATTTATGTGTGTGCGTGTTCATATATGCATAGATTATGGAATATGTACGTGCTTAATCTAAATATTCCTATTGATACGATGTAAATGCACACGCATATTATGCAAAACACACTTATAAATTTAATTGCTTGAATACGGTAGTTTGTAAACCAAGTCAAGTATTGATGGTAGTAGCGTTATTAATAGGTATAATAATTTTTTTCTGCCGTTGTTGCTTATATTGGCGTTACTTCATAAATCATACATAGTGATAAAAAAAGATTTATTTATTGTAAAGATCTATTTTTTTATAGTTAATTAGAAATATTGGTATTTTCCATAGTTATCCCAAATTTTAAAAAGACAATAAATCATTTGACAAATATAACTTGAACAATAAATAAAGGGGACGACACGTAATCTTAACCGGAGTTCTCAAAAATTTCAAGTACATCAATAATATAGTCTTTAGTAAATACCGGCTTTCCAAAACTATACGGCACGAGAAAAAGACATCCCAAAGTGGTCGTTACTGAGGAATGCTAAAAATGTTGCCAGACCTTCGAGTTGTAGATGAGGAAATGCATGAATCGTGTTTCTCTTTGGTCTCTATTAAAGCTAATTTTAAGTTTTTTAACTTCCACCGGTACTGTGGACCATCCGTCCCTCGGCGAAGCATTCCTCGAGATATCCAGTCCCAGGCAGATGACCATCCAGCTTCGAGTGCACTATGACATCCTCCGGAATCCCGTTAACTCCAGTCGCTTGACCCCAGACTGGATTGGGAGGTGGGAGAGGATGCCCACTGGAGGCTTGGGATGGAAGGGGAAGAAATAGAAGAAGAGAAGAAGTAGCGAAGGAGGAAGAGGAAGAAGGCAAGGGGACCCGTGGTGAATTATCCACCTCCAATGCTCTCTCTCTCTCTCTCTCTCTCTCTCTCTCTCTCTCTCTCTCACGACACATCCTCATCCAGTTCTTTGCTTAATGGAATGCGTTACTTAATTACCTTAAAAGCAAACCGTTAGTGACCTGACATGGCATCATGACCAGGGTCACGGTCCTTGCCGTTCCCACGTTATTTTGAAAAGCCACGAAAATAATTTCCCTCCCAGATGAATACCGCTTTAATTCTCGTATACATACACTGCGAATATAGCTATGGGAGATATGCCCTGAACACTTATTGAGGCTGGATTCATGAATGGGCGTTGCCGAGAGTCCATTCACGAGTTTCAGAAACCATAATGAGCTTTATGGAATCTGATCGTAACTGTTGTCTATTCTTGACGAGACACACCTGGCATCATTTTCCATTTGCTTGTTACTTCCAGACTGCCAACAAGCATGACTTTCCTGTCAAGTCCAAAATAACTGAGCCTCCTTGTGAAAGCTGAGCCTGGAGCTCTTGCACGACAGGTGTTTCTTACAAGACCCATACCATACTTGGGTCTCTCTCTCTCTCTCTCTCTCTCTCTCTCCTTCTCTCTCTCTCTCTCTCTCTCTCTCTCTGTTTGTTTGCGTGTTCCAATTCTGATTGGAAAACGTGCCTGAAGGCTAATTACATTTCACCTGTGAGTCTATCTGAAACTTTATACCCCATCTGAGCACATTATTCACTCGGCAAACCCTCGCCAGGCTCTACAATTCAACCCCCTAGTAACCCCACCAGCCCATGGTCCCAGGCAACCCCCATTTGGAACAGCCTCCATAACAAGCAGGATTACGAAGACCACCGGTAGGACCCGAGATCAGGGGTCACATTCCTTTCCACGTTAATTGACGTGGATCACGTGACTTGATCTGGTAATGATGAGTGTCTGTGATCTTTGTTAGGATGCCATGAGGCAATTATATTACGGCAGTTCATATACACACAAAGCATTGAAGTATACCAATCTCTCTTTTGTCTATTCCTGATGAGAAATTTTAGCATTTAACAAGAGTTTAAAAATGTATGTGGGAAATTGGTTAATTAAGTAATTAATTCTCTTGGTTTATTTTCTTGTTTTCTTTCCTCACTGAGCTATTTTTCCTTGTTGGAACCATTGGGCTTATAGCATCTTGCTTTTCTAACTATGATTGAAGCTTATGATAATAATAATAATAATAATAATAATAATAATAATAATAATGATGATGATGATGATGTACATCCGACCAAAAGCAAAATTCACAATTAAGCCAAAGGAAAATTTTTTGAATAACTGCAAAGAAAACTAACCGTGCATTACTTAAGAGCTCCAGGTCACCAAACAGGTCTTGGTATTAGGTAAATATGTCTGGATCCTAATCAACTGAAATGACCTACATGATCCTAACAAACCACTCGACCCCCTGTGTCCACCTCATTAAGAGAGCCACCCCATAAACCCACGAATACCGACTTCCCAGTGATTTCTCCCCACCCAGATTAAAATAGAACTGGGCTCGGGAAAAAAAAAAAAATCAAATGGATTCGATGTGATAGTCATCGTTGACCACCATTTTCAAAGGGAAGAATCCCAAGTTTGCAGTTGACCTCGTCGGACCCTTGCTTATTGCATTAGTACCACTTCCAGCGGATCTAATGAGCTGACTTTACATTTTTTTTCTTTTTTTAATCAAATGGGAAATAGGAAATGAAGAGAGATAATGAATGGGACAAATAGGAAATGAAGAGAGACAACAAATGTGAGAAATAGGAAATGAAGAGACAATAAATGTGAGAAATAGGAAATAGAGAGACAATAAATATGAGAAATAGGAAATGAAGAGGGGACAATAAATGTGACAAATAGGAAATGAAGAGTGACAGTAAGTGATAATCAAAAGTAAGATGCATAAAAAACAGAAAAACCGAGATTTAATTTCTTATCTCGTTTTTCGAAAAAGTAAACTTTGGGACCAGCACACCAACATGGACTATTTAATCACTAAGTTGTGTTTGGGAATTCCCAAGCTTTATTTTTCGAACTCTGACCTATTTTCGCTAACACTTTTTCTTTGTTTAATGAAATGGTCCGTTGTAACACCAAGGGTTAAACCTGTGGACGACATTAGAGCTGGTCTTTTGTTAGCTCAAGCTTAACTTTCGAATAATGAATCATATTTAATTTGATATAAAGTGTACAACCCTATATAAAAACTAAAAAAAAAAATAAATAAATAAAAAACCGATGAAAATGAAGAGTTCGATCTCACAGGGGAAGAAGAGGGACCAAAACAAACGTAATTTAATCCAAAAAATACATTGTGCCTTTTTTAACTAAAACTGTGTTTTCGGTGTGCATAGTAGCTAATCAACTGTGGTGGGTCGCAGGTCAGTTAGAATATGTTATCCGGAGTTTAATGTTGTCATGAAATACTTGCTAAAAATTTGAAGGCTATTCTCGGACGGACGCTAATCTCCTAATAAGGAAGCTTACAGTGATATATACATACACACACACATACAAATATATATATATATATATATATTTATATATATATATTATATATAAATACATATATAACTATATAATATGTATATATATAGTAATTATATATATATATAAATACTATATATATGTATATATATATATATATATATGAGTGTGTGTGTATCATAAAATAAGTGAAGATGACACGACGTATTTACGTATTTTTCATTCCTTTGATTGCCGTACAGCTCTAATCATAATCACTTCCATCTAACTTACCCAGCATATTCTGCCCCACCAGACACTAATTGTGCTTTATTACTTATACTGCGTAAGAGTTTAGACTTATCGGGACAGCACTGAACAGTTTTTAGTCAAGAAAAACACTGGAGAAAATCCATTTAGAAGAATGATTCGACTGTGTTAATCTGGTACACACAAAGTCCATTGAGTACTTTATCCTAACAGAAGTGTGGTGTGCAACTTTATGATAATAGCTTCTGGTCGGCCAGGGTATCGAACCCGGGCCCAAGAAACTGAGGTTCCAGTGACAAAACATCTAGCTAGATGGTAAGTCACTGGAACCTCAGTTATATGAATATATATGAAATAACAGAAATCAATGTGCAAAAATTATCGTGTATATATATATATATATATATATATATATATATATATATCTGTGTGTGTATACACACGTAAACTAAATAAATGAAATTACCTTATACCTTGCTTTAACTGCTGTAGCTAGAAAGACTACCTTAAAAGGAAACCTCTCTCTCTCTCTCTCTCTCTCTCTCTCTCTCTCTCTCTCTCTCTTCTCCTCCTCCTCCCAGAATCACGAAGGACATTTCATTTCTTAGCACAAAGCGACTAATTAGGAACACATAACAAACTGTGCAATTAACTGGGACATGCTCATTTAGGTTATTACGATTCTTATCGTTCTAATCAGCGCAAGCATCTCTGATTCTATTCTTAATATACGCTGCTCGCGTCAATTTGCTTTCATTAAGATAGAGACTAATTAACATTAACGAACAGTTATTAGAGTTATTTTCTCTGATTTATTCCATGTTACTTTCATGGGAACTTTTCTAATTATATGCAGTTGTTTATTCTCTTTCTTTTTTCAATTTCCTTCTCTTACATTTCATTTCTTCGAGATCTATTGGATTTTTTTTTTTTTTTAGAATTGCTGTCTTTATTTGTATGTTACCCCTGATCATCCTAAAACAAAGGAAAATATTTTATACACATCTATATGTGCGTACTCATATACAACTAGATTAATGTCAAGTATGATTTTAAGATACAAGATGAACTACAATTAAGCTACAGGTTAAGACAGAAAAACAGGTGTGTGTGTATATATATATATATATATATATATATATATAATATATACACTATATATACAATGGGCCGTTTTATCTTAGGAATTATCACACATTAGACCCTAGCTTTATTCTAGTTCAGGTTGATATAGCATCGCGCTTTTCCAACTAAGGTTGTAGCTTAGCAAGTAATAATAATAATAATAATAATAATAATAATAATAATAATAATAATCACGGCCAAGAACTTTGAGTGGGAAGCCTAATAATTTCGAGCTAATGCTGAGCTCTTAAGGACCACGTTCGCTCCCAGAGTCCCAGGGTACGGTCCCTAAAAACTTCAACTTGCTGTAAATAGGTACCAACATTTGTTAAGGTCAAGAAAGCGGCCGTGTGACTAGCAACCTCACCGCTCGGGACCTGCTGGGATACAGCTTCAATGGGAATAACGTGTATGGGAAAATTATATATATATATATATATATATATATATATATTATATATATATATATATATATATAGAGAGAGAGAGAGAGAGAGAGAGAGAGAGAGAGAGAGAGAGAGAGACAGAGAGAGAGAGAGAGAGAGAGAGAGAGACTTGTTGGGATACAACTTCAATGGGAATAAGGTTTATGGGAAAAATTATATATATATATATATATATATATATATATACATATACATATATATAAATAAACCGAGAGAGAGAGAGAGAGAGGAGAGAGAGAGAGAAGAGAGAGAGAGAGAGAGAGCATTCATCGCAACTGACAGGCTAAGAGGCTTAAAAATCTAAAGGACAAAAGGCTATGGGAGGTGAAAAAGGAGAAAAGTTCAGCGAAAAGGATTAGCAAATGAACATACATCTGGGAGTCCAAGGTCTCGGCAGAGAGATCAACGAACTTGACTTTGCGCGCAGAAGGATCGGCGAAGACAAACTGACAAACAGACTTTAAATTGACAGGGATGTCAAGAATTTCCAATCAAACTAGAATTAGTATTGACTCAGAAGTCCCAATTATTTCAGGGCAAGAAACTGAACGCTGCCATCATCGACCTTAATGCCTTTAAACATAAGGTCTACGCTTTTTAACCGTCTCTATATTATTATTATTATTATTATTATCATTATTATTATTACTTGCTAAGCTACAACCCTTGTTGAAAAAGCAGGATGCTATAAGCCCATGGGCTCCAACAGGGAAAATAGAGCAGTGAGGAAAGGAAACAAAAAAACAAAACAAAAAATATTTTAAGAACAGTAACATTAAAATTAATATTTCTTATATAAACTATAAAAACTTCAACAAAACAAGAGGAAGAGAAATATGATAGAATAGTGTGCCCGAGTGTACCCTCAAGCTAGAGAACTGTAACCCAAGACAGTGGAAGACCATGGTACGAAGGAAGAGAAGACGATGGATTACCCGGCTAAGAAAATTTACGAGTACAGACTGGTATAGAAAAATCATAAACAGACGCGAGTGGAAGGGACGTGTTTGAGGCCTTTGTTCTGCAGTGGACTAATTAAGGCAGATGATGATACACAATTTGAAAAATAGCCTTCATATTAAAAACCAAAATTATATAGGCTAATATTTATGCGAGTGGAATGACGTGCCTGAGGCCTTTGTCCTGCAGTGGACTAGTTAAGGCTGATGATGACATACAATTTGAAAACTAGCCACCATATCAAAAACCAAAATTGTAGAAGCTAATTTTCATGAAATCATTACCTACGTCTTCTGAACAATTTTCGCCTTTCGTTTTCGCTTTGCTAACAAACTCGACATTTTGAACAACGGGGCGAGAAAGGTGGCACTTAGAACGAAGAGTTAAGGGTACTTAGTAATGGTTAGTTGGTACGAAGAACAGGTAAGGAAGACACTAATACATTCCGGGTGAAGAGCGTCGTCACATGGGGAATATTTTTCTCTATCTGTTGCTTGAGGGTACACTTGAGCACATTATTCTATCTAATTTCTCTTCCTCTTGTTTTGTTATAGTTTTTATAGTTTATATAGAGATATTTATTTTAATGTTATTCTTAAAATATTTATTTTATCCTTCTTTCCTTTCCTCACTGGGCTATTTTCCCTGTTGGAGCCCCTGGGCTTATAGCATTCTGCTTTTCTAGCTAGGGTTCTAGCTTAGCCATTAATAATAATAATAATAACAATAATAATAATAATAACCTTAGGTAATGCGACGCCAAAGTATAAATATCAATATTTCTATACTGTTAAAATAGATATGCAAAATCAATTTTAAGATACTTATGATCGGTCCCAGGTGTAGTTTCTTTTTAAAGATGCTAAGAGAATAAAAATTATTAGGGCGTAAACTCATGTTACATCAATGATTTTTGTGCACGTGTAACAAGTTATACTTTCCCTTTATGTGAATTTCTGCTTGAATATTCATGATACCTTTCGGTTTACTTAAGTATAAGATCTATCTATGGCAACGTTTATTAAAAGCAAGAGTACCCATACTACTGCCGCAATGAAATCAAGGGTTATTACATTAACACCTTTAAAAAGAAATGACATATCAGAATATAAAAGTAAAGAACACACTGTTAAGGCCAAGAAAGACAACATTGGCTAACAAACAAAAATCTGTAATGAAGTGTTGCCAAAAGATTTATTTTCTTCCGATATACTCCGATTGGATCAAAACCACCTTCCATGACTGTACCTCAGCAATCGAAGCAATTCTTTCAGAGTCCGAAGAGTGTTTGGTGATCCTTGTTTGACTTCCGATCCTTTTTAGGTCCATCTCAAGTGTCCACGACTCTCGACGCTTCGATTCATGACTGTATCTTGTGATCGAATCCCTTTGCGAAGTGTTAGCTGACGTTGAAGAAAAAATGAGTCCATTGTACAGCGGGTGTAGAGTTTCAACTGCACAAAAAGAGGCTGTTTGACTTGCAATTTCGGGTACTTGTTTCAATAACTCGAGATGCTTGTCTTCACGAACTCTTCTGAAAGCTAATGCTTTTTGTGCTTGAGGATGTTAATCGATGATGTGAATTCGTTCATCGTTGATCAAAATTGAATTTTAATACTAGTAGGACGTAAATGTTGATGTTCAGTTTTTACCAGCGAAAATTCAGTCAATTTGTGAATTATTTTCAAATTGTATGAACTATCAAGATATGGCTAACACTTTTATATTTGTATTCCGAACCAAATTGGTACGCTTGGATAGTCTCTCTCTCTCCCTCTCTCTCTCTCTCTCTCTCTCTCTCTCTCTCTCTCTCTCTCTCTCTCTCTCAGCGTGTGTGTGAAGAATATTAGATAGGCTTATGTACATGATTAATCTGACGTAAGGTTATCATTTCATATTGTGTATTAATGTTTGGATTACTTTACAGCCATCCTTTCAGCATCCTCGATAAGATACATTTAAACAAAGGCCAAAAAAATTTAACCAAAACCTGTTGATTCAGATAACGCGTGATATAGACTGGATATGAACTATACCGATACAATTTTTGACGCTGCGAACAAATGAGAAATGAGATTCTATTTAAATTCATTTAATAAAAAAATCTAACAATTAGATAGAATTACTAATCAGTAATAGTTGTCGCTAAACATAAGTTTTACTAGGCTTGAATTTACCCTCGTCTAAACATTCCCATAGTTTAGAAAAGAGTTTTATCCATTCTCAGTTCCATCTTATTGAAACTATACAGCTCCTGTCAACATTATTATTTTAGCTTTAACATCAGGACATTATTCTTTAGCTTTAATGATTTCATTGACTCCGATAACATCAGAATCAGAATAAATAAAATAGTGGCGTCACTGTCCGATGGTCAACATTCGCTAGCTGCCCGATTTTATAGGGCTCCTCATATTTTGTATGGTTATCTGTGCAGTTCACGGAGACTTATAGTCAACATATAGGCAATAGGAACTAACGTACATGCATATATATATTTATGTATATACATATATACATACATACATACACACACACATATATACATATATATATACATGTATATATATATATAGATATATATATATATATATATATATATATATAGAAACACAACCAATAACAACAACAAATACAGCCGTGTATAGTCCAATGCAACACAAGGACTCAGACATGTCCTTATCATAATCTAAGCTTAACTCTAATCATTTAACTACAGTTATATCACTCATACATGAACAAGCTGAAAAACAATATTAAAGATTTAGTAAAGCAAAGCAGCTTCTTTGATCATAAATTGCAGTGAAATATTACTTGTAACTATTGATTGAACAAATGAAGACTGCAACCAAAACAAGGTGTAATAATAGTGAGATGAAAAAAAACCTTAGCCATTAACAGAAAATAATAATAATTAGAGGTAAAGAAACAAATTATAGGGGTATTTGAACTAGAAATAAAATACAAGAAACTGAAAAAGAATCAGAATTTTAGTGCAATGAAAAAAAATGCAAAAAGGAGTGGCACGAAAAAGACAAAACGTAAAAAGAGATGGAGATAAGGATTAAAAAGAAATGAGTAACAAATGTAATATAGAAAACATAATATGGCAAAAAGAATAAGAAATCTAAATGTATAAATACTGTAAATTTAAGAAAACCATAATCTACACCATTAATAAAAATAAAACAGAAAATAACCATTGTCAATCATTACTAGATCACCCACATCTAAAATTAAAGTCAGGCAGTCAACCAAGAAAACAAACGAATGATACGAAAAGAGAAATATGTGAGAAAGACGAAAGAATAAGAAAATTTTATTGGAAATTGGGGAGGAACAAATAAGGGGGGACGAAAAAGGTAGGGGGGGGGGGGGAGAGGGAGGGGGCGTTGGTGACGGAGGGAGTAAGGTCATTCCTGTTCCTCTCAATGGTCACTGTACTCATAATGACAGAGCACTTTTCTTTCACAACTGTGCCTCGGGGAGGAGAGAGAGAGAGAGAGAGAGAGAGAGAGACAGAGAGAGAGAGAGAGAGAGAGAGAGAGAGAATGTAATAGGAATAGAGATAAATGAGATTATTAAACTTTTTAAATGAACGCCAAAATATATTGTAACACAAACACATGCAAGAATTGGCACTGAGTTTGATTATCAAATAATCATAAGAGGATAGACACAAGCAAAAGGAATATTCAAAAGAGAACATTAAAAGGACAATTAAGTTACACATAAATAACTCATTGTAAGAAAATCATGGTAAAAAAATATGAGAAGACTAAAGTATAATTTTTGTAAGATTATCTGAGAGAAAAAATTGTTTGGTGACCAGAAAAAGAAAGGTTTTTTCTTTTGTGCGCGTTTGCTACTTTTGACCTTATAAAATGTAATAACGTACACAGGAATACAAACCATAAAACACACGCACATGTACACACATACAAAAATATACATATGTATATATAATATAGTGTGCGTGTTTGTTTGTGTGTGTGTGTAACGTTTGTCACCCGACCGTAGGCGTGAGGCAGTCTTATGTAAAACAAAATTAAACTATATGAAAAGATTTCGGTTTCAAATAAGCCTGAAAATAGGCCCTACAACAAAATCTAAACATCTTCATTCCAGGGACTATCACATACTATCTTCCATGCGTAGAAGTTGGCTTAGTTTAGTTAAATGTTCAGGATAAATTTCTTTTCATGACCTAAAATTATTGGTATTGATATTCCAATAACAATTACCTTCACATTATTGATCAAGTATGGTATATATAAAGGCCATATTTTGCGAATAATGGCTTACGCATCCAAAAGTTAATAATTTATTAAATCATCCATAAAAATCCGAATGTCATGAAAAAATAAAGTAAAAATAGACATCCACATTAATTCTGCAAACTTTAACCTTTTGCGAAAACTTATTGAGAATATTCTTCTTTAAAGAGTCAAGATTCTAGACGAAGTCATGGCATGATTGGGTCAAATCTCAACAAAATTTTTAAACAGGGAAGCTGGAAAAAATTCGTCCACCCGAAAAGCACATAATCCCCGGCAATATTTAAAAGATATACGTAAAAACTATAAAAAATGTGACAATAATAAAAACTATTAATATAACTGAATCTAATACACTACAATGGAAACTGAAGCAAAGCCTTAACTTCTCAGCAGAGGAGACAAGCAAGAATCGAAAAATCCTTCAAAAATCTTGCAGCCGGGAGAGGTCAGCTTATGACCCGAGGGCAATCCGAAGGAGATAAAAATAATGCGGAGCAGACAACCAGGTAGACGCTCTGCAGGAGAGGCGATGACTAATCAAGAACAAGAAGAGACGGAAGGAAGAAAGGAAAAGCAAGTGAGCAAAAGGCAATAAGCTGACGATGACATAGAAATTCTGTAAATAATAAAGACAAAAGTACTAGGTAAAGTAGGTTTATTAATGGAAATAATTTGTTTTAGGATAAAAATTGGAAAACAAATAACGGAAAATAGACTGAAATGTAGCTAACAGGTTCATAAAAGACTGATGTGGCGTACTTGAAATGACACGATGGCATCTCAACCGAGAGCAAAATTCCACTTTAAAACAGCAACTTTTTTTCAAGGATCAAAAGTGAATTTAATTTTTTTTTTTTTTTTTTTAACATAAATGTATGATGGAGAAATAATTATTACAATATAACGCAATTGGTTTATCTGTTCAGTGAAAGATGTTACTGTACTGCAAGACTGTTTGGCAGTCATAATTATGTTGCATCTTCCGTGGCTCTTTTCACGACAGGTTTTATTTGTCTCATTACTTCGCATGAATATTCATCACTCGTTTATTGTCTGTCGATTTGTATGTTGAAACTGACTTTGAATTTTGTTTGTCTTTTTTATTTTCATATTTTTCTTCTTGGCTACGTATTTATCAAAGATACAAGCTCTGATTTTTAGCCATTTATTTTCATGGTTATGAAAGCCAAGAATAATTTTCAAAATAATAATAATGATTTTGATGATTTTAATTTTATATCATTACACCTTAGAATGTATAAGACATGGTCTCTTTTCATTTTAATGGTTTATAGTCCCAAGTATATTTGTCTTTCCCCTATGAACGCATGCACTTATCTGACCTTAATGGCAACATAATTTCTTGAAGAATATTTACGAAATTTATTTAGGCGACTGGTTTCCTTCTCTAATTTCTGTTATGTGACTTTTGGATAATATTTCGCTAGATCTAAAAATTGTGTTATCCAAGTAACGAGCTGTTCAAAATTTACTATTAAGCTACACGTTTGTGGTCATCTTAATAGTCGTTATTCCAATTCTTAAGTCCGAAGACACTCGTCTGCGTAAGTGAAAATTGTACAGTTGGCTTCATTAATTCTGGTACACTGTCGTCTCCTTAGCTTCCCATGAAGTGTACCGGAATTAATGAAGCCAACTGTACATTATTGCTGTATGAAAGAAAGGACCAGTGAGTGCTAGCTGACTACTGAACCTGACTGTAAAAATCGAACAACTACCCTTGGGTAATATGGCCTTTTTTCTGGTGCCTTATTGCCTTATTCTATGTTTGGGTTCCCCCAGGTCCCTCAGTGTGAGGCACCTTTTATATCCACCCGAGAGTGGTAGAACACAGACATAAATGCCTAGATATCCGTAAATTTTTGATGACCCTCTTTTTAAGCATACATTTTTCAAAGCTTAGGTA
>NC_090730.1:141802509-141807509 GCF_036898095.1 Palaemon carinicauda
AGTAATGACACGAAGTGACTTGCATAAAAGTCTTTCATTGGTGCAAGATACTTTGTCCTGAACTTCTTTCATCTTTTCTTTGGGAAAATAAAACGAAAAAAAAAATTGATTACTTAACTTGAACTATCATTTTTTTCCATAGCTTATACATTGTCAGTATACATGTACAGTATATAAAGGGCATATAGTGGGCATATAGCTGGCAACCTCCTTCAATTAGACCAGAATGCTTTATCATTCAGCAACCCCGTTTTCCATAACAAGATATATATATATATATATATATATATATATATATATATATATATATATATATATATATATATATATATATACACACACACATACATACATACATACATAATAATGTGTGTATACAATATATATATATAAGACTACGTGAGCATTAATGTGTATATATAAGCTTGTAAATAAAACATGTGAAGATATACACGTTAAACGCATGACTTTGCTTCATTTACGAATGAAGCGGGATCATATGGAGGTAAAAATTTTAAATATAAAGCAAGTGCAGCTAGGAGCAAAATAAAATGTTGAATAGAGTGCACCTTATATGCACTGATGGCACTACCCTCTTAAGGAGTAAGGTTTGTATGAGATACAATTGGAAATACACCTTTAGTTTTACAAATTTTAATTTTTTTTTTAAGATCGTTTCACGTAATAGCTAACTTAATTTACTCCTACGTAAATAAAATTTCTCCTTAGAACAACGTGTTGAAAAATACATTGAAATAAGCATTTTCTTTAACAGAAGAATCGAAATAATAATGGCTTACTAATATATTTACAGCTTCAAGTTTACTTATTATGTCTCAAAACAGCTCATTATATCCTCAATTTGATAATTTTTTTATTAAATACGCCTCTTAATACACCTTAGTATATTCACATTTTTACACTTTCTTAAATACACCATAGCATTAGGTAAAAGAGAATAGTCCAGACAGGAAAATTCTTAAACTAAACCACAAGTTAATCTATAGGATTAAAAATGCTTATCGATACTTAGCTTGTGTAAGCATTGCAAAGAGAGTCCACATTACGTCCACAACGATCAACAGGCTCCAACCTTCCAGGAATTAATAGCACAGTTATCCCATGAACTGGTCGTGCAGAAAATTTAAAGGCCATTTAGCAAAGTACTCGCTGTTACTAACAGAGAGAGAGAGAGAGAGAGAGAGAGAGAGAGAGAGAGAGAGAGAGAGAGGGTCGAACTATATCTAACGAACGAAAGAACGTTTGTACCAAGAAAAATTTATAAAATGTCATTCAAGAACCAGAAAAAAAATAGTAAAATGTTATTCAAGAACCAGAAAAAATAATAAAATGTCATTCAAGAACCAGAAAAAAAATATGAAGAATAAAAATCTGTCATTCAAAAACCAGAAAAAAATTATAAAATGTCATTCAAGAACCAGAAAAAAAACATTAAAAAACTGTCATCCATGAACCAGAAAAAAAAAAATAAAAAACTCATTCAAGAACCAGAGAAAAAAAAAAACCTGTCATTCATGAACAGGAGAAATTGAGAAATCAGGCAATAAAAATTCATCAAGAGAATGTCACGGTTTCATCTGATGCATGCTGGAAATAGTAATCTCATGCGTGTTGTCATATTATAAAAACCAGGTAGTTAAACGAGGAAAAAACGAAGTCTAGACACTGAAAATTGTGTTTCAATGTTATTATTATTATTATTATTATTATTATTATTATTAATATTATCACTTGCTAAGCTACGACCCTAATTGGAAAAGCAGGATGCTATAAGCCCAGGGGCCCCAACAAAAATAGCCCAGTGAGGAGAGTAAAGAAGGAAAAATAAAATATTCTAAATACGGTAACAACATTAAAATAAATATTTCCTATATAAACTATAAAAACTAACAAAACATGAGGAAAAGAAAATAAATAGAATAGTGTGCCCGAGTGTACCTTCAGACAAAATTATTTCATGTCTGAAACACGTTTTTCAATCACAGTTTATACAATCAACAATACGGTAAAGATTTTTTTTCAACATTAACAGAATTAACAGTATTTCCTACCACTCCCACATATGAAACTATCTGCATGAAGAAGTTCTTGGTTGCATTCTTTGTTTCCCATCAAATTTAACATTTATATCGGATATTTTTCCTAACGATTTATACAAGATACATGATTCTTTTCGCAGTTCGCATTCAATATTCTGGATGTCTTGTTGATTTACAGTGTATTCAATTTCCTTTTCCACATAAAAATTTAAAATCTTATCGGATCGCTCGTTACAGCACATGAATCAAATTATTTGAATAAATCCTTGGATAACAAAATTATCCTTCCGTAACTACTTGTTCTCAAAAATTTTCTTTTTGACTAACATTTTGTTTTCAGGGGCTAAAGTTTAATATACCCCTTTCTCTGGTGTCCGTATATGGTACAGTTTACAAAAAAAAAAAAAAAAAAAAAAAAAAAAAAAAAAAAAAAAAAAAAAAAAAAAAAAAAAAAAAAAAAACTTTCCCGCGAGAAATTCATTCGGTTGTCGTCTTATCGCAGTCGTTTTTTTTTTCCCCAGGAAAATAGGAAAAAAGGCTGGGGTTTTCCCCACTTGATTTTGATGCAAGAATTTAAGAATGAACAAAACGATGGGTCGAGGTTAAGTGTACTAAATGACATGGAATAGCCCGTCACTCCCTCGCAAATACAGAAATATAAATATTTGTCATTGCGAAAATATACTTGTACAAGAAAAATTATTTATAGGTCTGACCTAACTTTCCGGGTATATAATTTTTCCGCAGAAATTATTCTCTCTCTCTCTCTCTCTCTCTCTCTCTCTCTCTCTCCTCTCTCTCTCTCTCTCTCTCTCCTCTCTCTCTCTCTCTCCATTAGTCTACTTTAAGATGTAGGCTATAGCATTATTCAAATTCAAAGCTTAGCGCATAAACTACAAAGAAAAAGAGGAATAAATATAAAGTTAAAATCTTCAACGTACCAAAAAACAAAAGAAAAAGAAAATAAACAAGCTCCCCGAGCAATAAATTTTAAGACCATTTTTGGATAAGAACTGGAAGGTGGAAGGGAGAGGCAACATGAAAGCTGTAGGAGGACCCATCCTCTCCCTCAATCCCGCATCCTATTCTCCTTTCTTTATTGTATCGCCGAAATTTATGTTATGTTCCGTTAACCCGTACCGAAGGTGAAATTATCCCAAAGGCATCACCTTTTTTTATCACATCTTGCTAACAGTCTTACTCTTCTTCTTCTTTCCCTCCGTTATCCATACATCAAAGGGTTGGTTGCCTGATGTTAGGCAAGGTTTATATTATTATTAATATTACTATCCAAGCTACAACCCTAGTTGGAAAAGCAAGATGCTACAAGTCCAGGGGCTCCAACAGGGAAAAATAGCCCAGTGAGGAAAGGAAATAAGGAAATAAATAAACGAAGAGAACACATTAACAATAAATCATTCTAAAAAAAAGTAACAACGTCAAAACAGACGTCATATATAAACTATTAACAACATCAAAAACATCAAAAACTGACATCAGGTTTTTACGATCGCATGTCCTTGCAGTCATCAACCAGAGTTATTGGCAATGGACATAGCCTTTGACTTAATAGTCCAACTACAAGGCAGCCGTTTCCACAGTTATTGGCAGTGGGCCTAGCCTTTTTCTATGAAGCAAAACTGCAAGGCAGCTGCTGTCCTTTTTTATTGCATTGTACAACACGAAGGACGTATGGTGGTAATATTCTTACACCCCTGTCAGGACATAGCTAAAAATCCTATTGTCCTTGCCAATCTGGTGTACAAAAGATTGAGAAAAATATCTCATGAGATTAAGATTAATTAGCTGCTCTAGAAGCAGATTATCATTATAAAATATAAAAGTAGAACAGTATCTTAAACAAACATAATTATGAGTACTAAAGAATGAGAAAAAAAAATATCTGCTCATTTATTTTATCCTTTCTTTCAGACCATAAATTATTCCTGAACATTCTAATCAAAGTTTAATCACTGTCTATCTATCATTTTTTTCATTCTACTAGGAAACCATATTCCCTTTCTTATGCGATTTAAAACAAGATTCAGAGAAGAGAGTATTCTCTGAACGATTTTAAATTCGCATTCCATAATAAAAGAACCCGCAACGCCATCTTTCTTCTAACGCCATCTTTTTTCGGGATAAGAGTTTCTGGGAAGGTATTATCTTCGGGGTAAATCCCACTCCCACGATGTTTCCTACAGGTGGCCACGACCTAACCCTGACCCCCTTAAGGTAACACCCTATCCACCCTATAGTTATCCCTACAGACGTAACTTTGTGGCCTTTTTCTACTCTGCTTCTCTTTTCACCATTATTTTCTATTTCCTGAAACCTTACTCTTTCAAGCTTCAGTAAATAAGCGTATATCAGATGCTCATCTTTTTCCAACCTTTTTCTATTTTTTTTTTCTTTTTTTCAGGGTGAGCCCGACGCTTTACTGTTTCCTAGTATTGATATGGTTATTAGGATAGCAATCCCTCCGGCCATTTCACCTTCGCCAACTTCGCTGCGAAGGTTATAATTCCAAGAGTTTGTTTCGTTTATGGTAGTCCTTGATTTCTTATCTTTCCTTACTATTCCCATTTAAATGAAAATTAAGGCCAGTCAACCAGTCTGTCATCTCATGAATTATCCAATTCTTTATACTTCGATGCAAATCCAAATGAAAATTAACTGAAGAAAATCTTTGGTTCAATTTTATTTTAGTTCTGTAAAGAGTATCCGATCTTTGTTAAAAACCACCAGTTTGCTCTCCAAATTCAGAAGAATATATTGATGTGTTTCAATCTCTTCCATTTTCGTCCTATTGAACCTTAACATCAGGAAAAGAAAATCAGTAATACTGTGCTCTCTCTCTCTCTCTCTCTCTCTCTCTCTCTCTCTCTCTCTCTCTCTCTCTCTCTCTCTCTCTCTCTCTCTCTCTCTCAACTACTGATA
>NC_090730.1:141812509-141827509 GCF_036898095.1 Palaemon carinicauda
AATTATCTCTTTGGGTCCTTGGGTCCCTCATTCCAGAATTATCTCTTTGGGTCCCTCATTCCAGAATTATCTTTTTGGGTCCTTGGGTACCTCATTTCAGATTTATGTCTTTGACTGTTAAACCCCCACCCTCTCTCTCTCTCTCTCTCTCTCTCTCTCTCTCTCTCTCTCTCTCTCTCTCTCTCTCTCTCTCTCTCTCTCTTCGATGGCGGCGAATAGAGGCGTCATCCCTTAATATTTCAAGGAAAATTACTAAGCCATGAGCATTCTGTCTCTGTCTGTCTTTGTTCATTTTTCTTCCAGACGTCACTTTGATGAACATGAGAAAGGTTCCTCTCTCAATTTATTTTAAAGTAGTTTTTATTTCTTAATTAATAAAGATAAAAGTACCTTAAAACGCAAATTTTGAGATTTAGTAAAAGAAAATCTAGTTTGTTTATTGCGATATCCTATGTTTACTTCTTCATTTTTTCAATAAGTTATCCATCTCCCAAAGCGGTGTCTTTCGGCTGCAATACAAGAATTTCTTACTTTACGTGTTGGTATACTTATCCTTATTATTAATTTTGAAAATTATCATTACTATTATTATTGTTATTATCATCCCCTTGGAAACAAAATTATATCAAAATCATTTCTTTGCGACACATGGCAGTTAGCGGTTTATCAATTTACCTGTTTCTAACCATTTCGTAATGCAAAACTAAACATTAATATGAGTAAAACTAAGATCATGTTCTATGAAAATGCGGACAACAAATAAGGTTTATGGACGAACCTCTAGAGATTGTTATTGAATATACGTTCTTAGGCAGACAGTAAATATTTACCCAGGACATGAGACCGAAATTCAAAAAATGATAAACATGGGATGGAGAGCCTTTGGTAAACAAAATGAGATTATGATAAGCAAAATGACACTATCTCTAAAAATAAAAGTATTTACTCAGAAGGTCATACTAGTATTAACTTATGCATCAGAAACTTGGAACCTCACTAAAGCCTTAGAATATAGCAAATTACAAGTCAAAGAGCTATGGAAAGTATAATGATGGAATAACACTAGGAAACAAAAAAAGAGCAACATGATACGAGAGCCAACTAAAGTAAAGGATATTCTAACATCAAGTAAGAAAAAGAAATGGACGTGGGCAGGACATATAATGAGAATCGGAGACAATTGATAGACATTAAGTATAACCGGATGGGTCCCTAGAGATTGCACAAGAAGCAGGGGAAAGAAGAGGAGACGATAGATTGATGAACTAAGAATATTTCCGGGAACAAAGTAGCATAGAAAGACCATAAACAGACGGGAGTGGAAGGACATGTCTGATGTCTATGTCCTGCAGTGGACTAGCAACGTCGGATGATGATGATGATGATGATGATATATATATATATATATATATATATATATATATATATATATATATATATATATATATATATATGTGTGTGTGTGTGTGTGTGTGTGTGTGTGTGTGTGTAATTGCGACCTTATAGACCTGTCTTTAAGTTATTTCTTTCCTTCCAATTTTATTGTCAGTCTTTGTCCCTTTTTCGTCGATTTTTATATAACCATTGCATTTTCCGAACGTGTAGTCGAAAGTTCACTAGAAAATCACTAATCTAAAAGCTCTCCAAACTTCTCATGATACTTTAATTCTCCGCATCAGCCAACACAGGCGGCCTTGTGAAGTTCCACTGACCCTCCCTCTCTCTCTCTCTCTCTCTCTCTCTCTCTCTCTCTCTCTCTCTCTCTCTCTCTCTCTCTCAACACAGGCTAAAAGAAATGACTCAGTCAACAGCAGGTGTCGACTCTGTCGAGGAACCAACCGCCAGGGGGCAGTTCAACCTTCTAATTCTCGGGTGGATTTTGACGTGTTCCTTTCAGGTTCTTGGAAACGAAAAGTCCGTTATTTGAGTTATTGCCGATGCAAGATTGTTATTGGAATCCAAGCATTTTTATTTTAATTCGCTAAAACTTGCTGATAAGATTATGTTGATAATGACGATATTATTATTTCATCGCTTAATACATGGCAAGATTTGGCGGTTACTGCTGTTTTATGTACCGATTTATTGACATGCAAAGTGTTTTATCTAGTCTTATCTTTGCTTTTGGGGGGATTTCGTTGTTGGAAATGCAATTGCTGTTGTGCATTCAACACAGTTGCTGTATGCAAGTGCTTTTTTTTTTTCCTAATTAACCTATTTGTTTTTAATTTATTCTGTATTTCTATTACAGAATTTGGCAACGGTTTGTTTGTTGAATAAAGAAATATAGATTAGTTTTCTGCTGTCTAATTTCTGTAGCATAACTATTCCTTTTTTATTAATAGTATACTCATATTCGTGAACTTTATTTAGCGAGTCTACTAAAGAAAATAGCAAAACACATTGCATATACATTCATAAAAAAAACTTAAAACACTGATAATTCATTAAAAAGGCATTGTATAAAAAATGTTTGAAAGTGTATGCAGCGTAACAACGCTCATGAGTATCTGAAGATATGCATACTTATATAGATATATAGAACTATGTATTACGACAAAGATCTGTGAGATATTAATATATAGTTTAAGATTGAATTGAGTTTTCAACGATTTAATGGACTTAATTTATCAACTTGGCTATAGTGCATGGTGCTGAGACCTGTGAGGCCATTCAACACCTAAATGCAACTGATGAATAAAAGAGGGTAAACAGTATGAGGGGATTGATTGATTGATTTGAAGTTCTCTAGCATCAGCATGAGGTGAGAAAGGAAGCTGAAACGAAAGTAATGTACAAAGATGCAGAGAAAGTGCAGTTTGAAGCCGAAAGAACACTGCAAAGACTCTCTAGTAATGCCTGACGGTACTACCCCCTAAGGAGGTTCTCTCTCTCTCTCTCTCTCTCTCTCTCTCTCTCTCTCTCTCTCTCATTCACTAAAAAGCAATCACTCCAAGATTACTAATTTACGTCTCTCAGTCGGTAAATTGCAGAATTTTTTTTCTTATTTTTTTTTCTCAACAGGACGCTAAGATTATATGTGAATGCAATCGAGTTCGTCTGCTTGTCTCATAATCCCCAATAACATCATGTACGTAGAATAATGATTTTCAAGATCAGGTATGATGCAATCTCTAAGTTAGATTACCTGTACCTATGTGCACTCTTTGATTCCGATTCACTTACATTGACGTGCACACAAATATTATTATATATATATATATATATATATATATATCAAATAAGCCATATATTTTGATACCTTAAGGTCTGGATTCTCTTATCAACCTCGGGATCAGAGCCCCAAGGCGGAACCACTCAAAGACAATAGCTTTTGACCGGCCGGGAATCGAACCCTGGTCCAAGAAGCGGGCATGACAGTGACAATACCATATATATATATTTATATATATATATATATATATATATATATATATATATGTGTGTGTGTGTGTGTTTGTGTGTGTACACGCGTGCGAGCGCGCGTAATGGGGGTAGATGCATTGCTAGCACATGGAAGGATTGGCGTTGCAGACATTTTTTTCGCACAGGATGTTCATTAACGATTCCGCAGTAAAAGTGTGAGTTTTGCATTGGCCGTTGTCTTATCTAATAAAACTAAGATAAATAAATAAATATATACTGTATATGCTAAAAAGGTTCCACAACGATATAAAACGTGTATAAAACTATGTGTATTTTTGCAGATTACACAGCGAACTTTAAAGCTTTCGTCCATTATCTGTGGACTTGGTCACTAAAATACACATAGTTTTATCCACGTTTTATATAATTTTGGAACCTTTTTAGCATAATAAAGGAGTACGGCATTGTACTTATTTGCACCTATATATATATATATATATATATATATATATATATATATATATATATGTATATAAATATATATATATATATATATATATATATTTATATACATACATATATATATATATATATATATGTATATATATATATATATATATGCGTAAAAATCACAGGAAAACGTGATGCTCAGATGCAGAAGAACCACAGGGAAAATGAAAATACAGAATATACACAGTTGCTGTATGCAAGTGCTTTTTTTTTCCTAATTAACCTATTTGTTTTTAATTTATTCTGTATTTCTATTACAGAATTTGGCAACGGTTTGTTTGTTGAATAAAGAAATATAGATTAGTTTTCTGCTGTCTAATTTCTGTAGCATAACTATTCCTTTTTTATATATATATATATATGTATATAAATATATATATATATATATATATATATATATATATATATATATATTTATATACATATATATATATATGTATATATATATATATATATATATATATATATATACATATACTATATATACTGTGTATGTACATTTGTGTGGAATCTATTTCGTCTGAGAGAGAGAGAGAGAGAGAGGAGAGAGAGAGAGAGAGAGAGAGAGAGAGAGAGAGAGAGAGAGAGAGGAGAGAGAGAGAGAGAGAAAGCATTCACAATATTGCATCATTAACCCGGAATAACAAAAAAAAAAAAAAAAAAAAAAAAGCATAAAAGCTAGTGCATGGCCAAACTAGTCGAGAGGCAGAGCCGACTTTCCTTGCAAATCGAGGCAGAGACTGAGGGAGCCGGAGATTGCATGTTGGTGAGAGGCAGTGGTGTCGAAAAGGAGTTTTATTCTAATGTGAAAGTCATTCCACAACAGCTCCTGGAGTTTTTTCAGATTCGGTCATTACACGAATGCAATCGTCCAGCGTATCCTCAGTGAAATCTTTAGGTGTCGATGACCTTGTTAATTGCAGCGCTTGATTGCAATATCAAATTAATATGCAATGTGATTTTCCTTGATTTGCTTTCGATTTTCGCTATCCCGTTATTGAGGATGAAGTAAAAAACACTTTGATGTTGTGTTGAAAACCCAACAATTATAAATCAAGGATAAAAACCTCTGCATCACCTACTTAAATAAATCCATAAGTGAAAGAGATATCTAAACTATTATAAGCGTAGCGTATTAGGGGTTTTCAGTTGGCGAGTCCCTTTACTCGGTAAAGTATATATTGCTAATGAGTCTTAGAAACACTTGAAACATTATAAATTTAAACGGATAAGGAATGATTTTTATTTATGTTTTCATTATTCAAATATGGACAATGGAAGAACCTAATTTACCATGAAAGTGTATATGTATATATATATATATATATATATATATATATATATATATATATATATATATATATATATATATGTGTGTGTGTGTGTGTGTGTGTGTGTGTCACAGTAAAAAATATCTAAATATATTTTTTCAATTCGCTAGAGTAATATTCCCACAACTATATACAGTAAAAAATAAAAAAAAACTGTTATAGGGCCAACCTAAATTCAATATGAATAAAATATTTAGCTGCTGCTGCTTCCTAACTTACTTGCATTAAATGGAACAACGTTTCAAATACTTAACTTTCTTTTATTTCAAGGATAGAATTCGTGGCCACGCTTCGGCATGCCAGACTATTACCTCAAGACAAACCGAATGACAACGGCAAACAGACAAGCAAGCAAAAACAAAAGAATACCCAGACAGCGGTGGCAGCAAACGCACCCAACTCCAAAAATGATCATCGACTCATGGCAGCCGCGCTGGACAGACAAAGGGAATGAAACAGACGGGAACTGAGACAAACAAGATCTCTGGAGTTAACATCAAGGCAACCCAATACTCTGCAGAAGCCGTAGGAGAGAATCGGACTTTTTATTGCCGGCTGGGCAAAGCTTTGAGCAAGTCTCTTTGACACCAAAGAAAAGCAACCCGGCAACACTTGCCTCGTTAAGGGGTGCGTTCTTTTCGCTTTCTCGGGAGCTTTATTTGTTGTCGGCCTGGTCCATCTCGGGTAACTGACAGCAATTACATACGAAGGTTCATTAAATAAACAACACAAACAGTGAGTTTCTTCAGACATCTATAGATATAATGGAGGCCGGTGGCGTTTTAATAAATCGTGCGTTTCTAATCATAAAAAGTGAAGAGAAATCTCTCCCTTTCGGAACGTCATTGTCTGCTTCAGTGACTTTTTCAGCTCATTTGCCACCAAACTTGCCCACATCAAAAGAAAAGAAGGAAAGCATAGAAGCGTGAAGGACGCTTTGAGCTATATTCAGGTGTTGTCAGAACCGCTCCCTCTCCCACACGGAGTTGTCTTCTTGGCTGTCTGTCTCTCTTATCGCCAGACTTGTTGTGTGCGGATATAATAGGATATTTTTAGAACTGTCGTCTGTGTTTGGATGCGTGTTTTGCTTTTTATTTAATGCTAGAAGAATTTGAATTTAAAATGTTTGAAATTTTAAAGATTTGAATTAAAATTTACAATTTCAAGACCTCATCAAAGACAGTAAATCTTCTGTGAACTTTTTAACTGTAATTACTTCTGCTATTCCAATCACCTTTTAGCATAGGCCTAGTAATAGCCTATTCAATTGAACTAAAAAAAAAAAATTAAATTAAATAAGAAGCTGCCCAATAAAATTTCGTAGAATATTGTTAATATTTGTTTCACATGGTGTATGCATGTATATTGTAACCATATATTTATGTATGTATGGACAGACGTCTAACAAACATAAAAAAGTTGTAGATAAAAAAGTCACTAAAAGTAGTTTTGTCTTGTCAATACAGATCACTTAGTATACAAAACTTGGCTTTAAAATATAAGGTATTTGTTATAAAAACATATCCTTATACTATTTCACATGTATACTTCACGTTTGGATACACACACACACACACACACACACACACATATATATGTATATATATATATATATATATATATATATATATATATATATATATATATATATATATATTGTATACTCCTTTTGAAAATTGGTTAACATTTAATAGACTACAAAGAAAATACCAAGAAATATGACAATTATATATCGTGTATCAACAAATCAAAAGGTAATCCTGAAATGGAAATCCGATAAAATCTCCTACTTTCACTACCCATATGTCTTCGTGGCCAAAAAACAACATGTGTCTTATAATGTGTAACAAAAAACATATTTCTGAAATGCACGACTCGGCTAATAATCGATTCCAACAAACCAGTACAAAGTGTAGCACTTAGGTCGTATGTTCAACAATACAAAGACAAACTGTCTCTTAAAGCCAGCTGAGAATACAACTCATTTGCAGCACTAAGCCTACATCATTAATCTTGAAGTCAGATCGTTGCGCTGATACTAAACTGAAGTCGAGAACAGAAACACCCAGAATCTATGCTTCACACATCAGGTTCATCCTGATCAATCACTGGATTTTTTTAGCTCAGCGTTTCTGTTTTTAGAAGGATTTATTGATAATTTGTTCTCATTATTTATTTATTTCCTTGTTTCCTTTCCTCACTGGGCTATTTTACCATATTGGAGCCCTTGGGCTTATAGCATCTTGTTGTCCAACTAGGGTTGTAGCTTGGATGATAATAATAATAATAATAATAATAATTATAATATTCAGCTGACAGCAGTGAAGTAAAATACATGCACATGTATATATACATGCATACATACGTACATACATACATACATACGTAAATGCAATATTTACTGTGTTTATATTAATAAAAATGAATCCCACTTTAATATATTCACAAAACCTTGTTATAGTTAAAGCAAGCAATAACCTTTCACCTCACAAAGAAGACCTCATTAGTGACTGATGAAAAAACACTATTTTATCGATAATATATACAGCAAGAATGACAATGAGAATTCATTATATATAAACAAATTGCACCAGTTTACATAAATAATGTGTATCATCCGTATACATTAGCATGTATATTCTCTCTCTCTCTCTCTCTCTCTCTGTGCTGGTAACGTCCTTACCTAGTGATTGCCAGACTGGGGTTCAAATTCTGCTAAAACTCGTTAGGTCCTTTGGTTGCTGTAACCTCACCATCCTTCTGAGTTAAGGATGGTTGGTTTTGGGGAGCATATAGGTCTATCTGCTTAGTCATCAACAGCCATTACTTGGCCCTCCTTAATCCTAGCTTGGGTGGAGAGAGGGGGCTTTGGCGCTGATCATATGTATATGTGGTCAGTTTCTAGGGCATTGTCCTGCTTGATAGAACAATGTCACTGTCCCTAGCCTCTGCTATTCATGATCGGATAAGTATATATATATATATATATATATATATATATATATATATATATATATATATATATATATATATAACTGTTTTCTATAGAAAAAATATTTCCAACAGCAATTCCTTATAAGGAATAGTAACCTAAAAAAAAAAGAAAAAAAAAGATTTCTACACTATTGATACAACTGCAAAACTACCTCTATAGTATTACTGTCTTTTCTTCTGATAGAATTGCCCTTTCGTTCCAAAACTTTAGGAAAGCCTTCTAAAAAAATACTTCAATTCTCCTTTCGCAATCAGAGCGCCTTATATGACACTGTCATAATTTATCACTTTTCGTTCATCTATTCATGGGTCATTTTATAACAACATCAGTTTCAAATGATTATCTTTTTTAAGGCAATATTTTACACCAACACTTTTGCATCATCTTGGTTAGAAGCCTTCATTGTGTACCTATATCAATTGTATTATTTGTCTCACGGCAAGAAATACATGATATTAAACAAATGAATACAGAACAGTGCAAAGGAGATTTGAGTGAACTTCAAGAAACCAGTAGACAAAGAAATGGAAATTTGACAAATAAGCAACTCTGTCCAGATGGTCTTGTTGGGAATAATGTCACCATAAAAAAGTAAGCTGCCAGGGAGGTAATGGAGCATGCACATTGGTACATTCGTTCTATATGTTCTAACAAAGCTAGTGTAAAAGAAAATAGGAAACTTCATGAAAACATTCAAAACAAAATTGATGGAATAACTTATACATTGATCATAATACTATGCGATTTGTGTTAGAGCAAACGTAGAAGAGCAAAGTTTGCCCAAATAATGTAATGGCAATGGAATAAAGCTGACTTAGGAGGTATTATATTTCCATCAGCAAAGAAAAATGGATCTCACGTGACTGTACAGAGAATCCTGCGCTTAACAATAAGAAAAAACGTAACTTACGCAAGAGCATTTCAGTGTTGGCTGAAGATTTAGAAGAGCGGACTGTGACTCTAGTCCTTATCTTGAAGGAAGATATGCATAATGCCAGAAGACAGAAAAGTAAAAAAATTCAAAAATTTAAAAGAAATGTAAAGGAAATAATATAACTCCAATATAAAGCAAAGAACTAGGGTTGAATAACCAAACAGCCAAAACTACTAATAGTAAGAGAGAAAAGAATTTTAATACATTACTCTTCAAATATGAAATGCTAAACATACAAGAAGAAGAGATTTCGTAAGAACTTATTGCATCATTTCAAGGAAGGAATGGCAGGAGAATACAAATTCCTCTTAGTATGAGAATATTAAGCAACTAAGAAAAAATGCAGGGAGTATGGCAAAACAAAATTGCTCCAGACGTTTGAAGACTTGAAATAATAATGTCCGAATTTGGTACGTCATCAAAATTAATAACTCGTTCAGATATATCACAGCAAAAACAAGAGTTGTACTCAGAGCCATAAAAAATCACTATAAGAAAAAAAAAATATTTCTCAAATTCTACGTTACTGTTCCCCTCTAGTTGCCCCACCCTGCCACCGTACATTTAGGGAAACCAATGTGGGGCCCAGGACCCATACAGTGAATGGGTCTTCAACTGGGCCTAGTTTGGTCCAGCCACCAGCCGTCAACGAAACAGAATTAATGATAGTTATACGAAATGATTGTGACGTTAGGCAACCGCGCCCTGAGCCATGGCGCTTTTCCAAATTATTAGCTTTTGGTCAGTGGTATTGCAGTCTTTCTTTAGCAGGAATGGGATTTCTCTCTTGGGCGTAATCTTTACAGAGCATTTTGATTTCTTTTTGTGTGTGTTCTTTTCCTAAAGGATACAATATATATCAACAATTATATTAAAACTAATAGTTTTAATCGTAATACCCGGCTTCCCAACATACTATCAAATTAATTTAAGCAAGATTTCCCTGGTTTATAACGTTATATTGGGTTTAAAATCGTGTAATAGCATTATTGTAAATGGATACATACATTCATACAAGTATAGCCTAACAATAGTTCCATCTTTTATGTTTTCCAGCTCATACCGCGTGAAAGTATAAAAGAGAATTGTCATCTGTGCCATGTCCAAATACAGTATCACTTTTCCCATTTTTTTATTCTAAACAATTCATATGATTATGACCCCACACTAATGATTTTTTTTCTGAGCGTAGAGCATCTGATGCTTTTGCTATGGATTTTTAATAAAAGCAATAATGAACGCTGAACTAAGAAATCAAACTTACGTTTTAAGCTCGAAAGCATGTAGGAATGCATCTTATGCATATGCAGATTTACAAGCATACTTTCCGATGGGTCCCGGTAATTCATGTATTTTAGTATAACATTAAATTTGGAGATACATTCTTCATATGGTAAATAAGAAATATGTTCGCAATAATTAAAAGATTTCATAAATATCTAAAATAAACAGCTCTAGAAAAGCCCATTACAAAACTCTGATTACCATATGCATGTGCTTCGAATAGTTTGTTGTCACTTTTTTTTTCCGGTGAAGGTATTAAAAAATAAATGATTCTTTACGACTTGAGTCCATTTGCATACTCCGTGATTTAACATTACGATGGTATTCGTTTCAATCGGTATTGTTAGTGCAACATTTTGGGAGAGAGAGAGAGAGAGAGAGAGAGAGAGAGAGAGAGAGAGAGAGAGAGAGAGAGAGAGAGAGAGAGAGAGAATAGCAGTCAGTTGAACTTAATAGTTTTCCAGTACTTTCATTCTAAAGACTGTGCTCGAATTCGCTCATTACGCAATGACATCTCTCATTTTTCTTCTCATTGTTCGCCATTTTCAAAATGTCCTCCTCTTTGTGCGTGTGAGAGTTGACAAAAAGAGGTTAGCACTCGCTGTTTGCTCTAAGAATGACAAATGCCATACTCGGTCGTTATGCAACTGTAATCAACAAAAATTCACTTTATATTTGTCTAAAAATATATATCATCGATATGCAAGTTATCGAAAAGAAGACGAAAATTATGTGGCTAACTTTTGACTTTTTCATTGAAAAAAAAAAAAAAAAAAAAAAAAAAAAAAAAAAAAAAAACAGGCTTTGATAGGATTTGCTGTAATCTTCAAGACATGATTTTCATTTCTTCTCGCCGTCTTAGCATGGAACTGCTCTTGTATATTTTTGTATTTTCTTTGATCGTTTTATAAGTAATTCAATTTAATACGCAAAACGTTACTCCTCCTTCGGCTGCTTTCCGCAAAAAAAAATCACCAATCACTTGATTAAAGGAGGTAATTGGTAATTTCAGACGATAACAGAACAAGAGTTCTTAGCGATTATTAGGGCGGGGTAATCCCCAATTAGTCGATGGTATTATCCCAGTATTTGTTTGCTCGTTTGTCTGTTTTGGTGCAGGTTCCCCGTGGGAGAATGACCGACCGACTGCGATCTCTTCCTCATTCTTTACTAATCGCTTAATTTGATTTATGCGACCTCTCTCTCTCTCTCTCTCTCTCTCTCTCTCTCTCTCTCTCTCTCTCTCTCTCTCTCTCTCTCTCTCTCTCTTATATATATATATATGTGTGTATATATATATATATATATGTGTGTATATGTATATGTAGGCCTATATATATACATATATATATAATATATATATATATATATATATATATATATATATATATATATATATGTATATGTATATATTTATATATATATACATATATACTGTGTATATATATATATATATATATATATATATATATATATATATATATATATATATATATATATACATGTTTTATTTAAAAGGAGTTAATTCCTTATGATATTCAACTTACATAATCATCTCGATTTTGAGATCATCATCCGATTTTTCATCCTAAGTATTCTCTACGACGCCTATTTTTTATCCCTTTTAGATCTAGAACCTTAAATAATATTATAAGTAAATTAAAATTCAAAGCAATTATTTGTATAGATTTAATTAAACAAATTAGTAATTCCGAAGAGTTAAAACTTCAAGACGATATTATTATCATTATTAATTGCTAATCTACCCCTCTAGTTGGAAAAGCAAGATGCTATAAGTCCAGGGGCTCAAACAAGGAAAACAGCTCAATGAGGAAAGGGAATACGGAAATAAATAAACTAGAAGAGAAGTAATTAACAACTAAAATAAAATAATTTAAGAACACATTAAAACAAATTTTTTATATCAGACGGTAAATATATTCACTGATCTTTTCTACACAAATTTCTTAAAATTTAGATAAGAAATAAGTTACTCTATTAATCCCGAATCTCCAGAAAGGAATAAAAAGCCTTTAAAATACCTCTCATTAAGCTAACTGTTTCATTGGACTACGTCATTTCACTGCATGACTTCAGAGGCAAATAACCTTTCATAAAAGAATATGTAAGGATTCTCCCCCCCCCCCTTTTTTTTTTTTTAGTCCTGATGCCGTTTTTACCCTCACTTCAGCCGAGATAAGTCGAGCGCAAAAGAAAAGAAAGATAACTGGACGTTTATGACCCATGACAGGCGCAGAGGTACTAACCAAAGAGGTTAAATCTCCTTGCTACTAACAGGGATCAGAAGGGTCTTTGTTCGGGTACTATACGTGTCTAATCACTAATTGGTAACTCATCATGAACCCTTGTTCCAGCAGCTGCCATTGGGTTGTTGAAAGGAATATTAAAAGCCATTTCTGCACACTGATCTTAGAGGAGATAAAATCTGGCCTTCCTGAACCAGACTGCACAATCGCATCTAGAATCTTAAGTACTATTTTTGTTTTCCATTTCTCCGGTAAATTTTGCAGAGAATAGGATGCATCGATGAATAGTATTTTATAGTAGATGAAACCTAAATAGACCGTAGTTTGTTTATTTATATAACTATAATATTGAAAAGTCAGCAGCTTCGGCAATATTATGCATATAAAACATATGCAGGCGAAGAATGGGTTCGAATAAAGGTTATGTCTAGGCTACTCTCTTCTCGAGTCTAGACCCATTGTTGAATTTCTCCCTATAACTGCTATACTAAAGTTAATTGATCGATATGCTTCAGCCTTTAATACCTATAAACTTTGATTTAATAAAGTAAGGTACTTAGCTGGGATACCCTTGATTTTATCTTTTTTAAAACATATTTGGATGATAAGCCTGGAAATGGTTATCACTTGTTTTCTTTATCAAAACATAAATGCATAAACACATACTGTATATAATATGCGTATATATATATATATATATATATATATATATATATATATATATATATATATATATATATATATATGTACAGTATATATAAAGTAGATTTTATTCATTTATTACCTTTTGATCTTAATCTATATGAATCTAGAGACAACGCTACCTTATTGATATACTTTATTAAAAGCAACTATTAAAGTGTATAAATCAGCAACACATGGCTCTATTATTATTATTATTATTATTATTATTATTATTATTATTATTATTATTATTATTATTACTACAACCCTAGTTGGAAAAGCAATATGCTATAAGCCCAACGGCTCCAACAGGGAAAAATAGCCATTGAGTGTTATAGTGTTATGTGGCTCGTAATAGAGATATTCAATAATAGGATTACTGTAGACAGTATGCTAGACACAGCTTTGTTAAAATCAATCTTCTTACTTACAGAATTTTTTACGAATAAAATTATATGAGATTTCTAGAAGCCCAAAACTAAATTCTTCAAAATAACTATTTATAGAATAAAAAAAGATTGGATGTTTCATGAATTTATAACTACTGCCTAAACGGGAATGAGATAAGGAAATGAGAAAGATAAAGATGCTGGTAGCAATGGCGTCAGCAGCGGTTCCCGTTTTGTTTAATTCGCCACATTCTTATAATGCAGACTACAGTGTTTCATCCAGGATCCACCTCGTCTTTCCTCTGAAGGCGGGTTTGAAAGGTCGAACGGTTCGTCGAACGCGGTTCGACAGTCAAGTGTTTGAAATGATGTTCGAACGTGTGAACGGGGTTTTTGGTTGTCAAACACGTTCGTCGAACGGTTCGAAGAAAGACCTGACTTTTTTGGGCGGGGTATCATTGTCCACAAACCTTATGCATTTGTGACAAACTTGCCTTTCGAACAGTTTTACAATCAGGTGCGCCAAACCGTTCGAACGAGTAAATCCGCTAAGGGGTTAATGGCTGAGTACAGTTTAATACGCCTAGCCTTTGTTGTCCGGATCTTCAATTTCAAAATTGATCAGAGTCTTCTTTTCAACTCCAAAGTATTGAAATAAATCGTCCAAGTTTCATAGCCACCTGATCCAATAATAACAAATCCCTTTGTTCATAGCGTATACCGGTATGAATAATTCTCCATCCTGACTCGGATATTCCTTTTTTTTCAAATTCCAATCCCTTTTAGCTTAGAATCACTAATAACTTGATAGCATATGACATTGCCTTTGCTTACACGAACTCAATGAAACTGTATAACAAGACATGAAAAGCATAGTTTGGAATATTATGTGCAGATGTTTCTTAGAAGAATGAAAACTAAGGCCATGCCATTCACCACAAATAGCTTTGACTTTGACCAGATCTCGATTTATTTTTGAAATTTTCCTTAAATATCAAAGTGGATATTATTCAGAGGAGTCTGGTTCATAATTTTTGTTCTTTGAGGCGAATAATAATAGCCACTAAACCTAAAGCGAGAAGCATCTTCAGCTCCTAAAATTCGTTGTAAAACACTAAAGACAACATTTTATGATACTTGCGGTAGTTTTTTTCTTACGAATCTTTATCAAAACTTTTCATTATTAGATTGCAAATTGTATTTCCCAGTATATTTTTATCCGCAGACCATCTTAAAAGTA
>NC_090730.1:141832509-141862509 GCF_036898095.1 Palaemon carinicauda
ATCTACTTTCTTTAAAAATACACTCAAGAAAAGCCCAGTAGATGTCGGAAACTATAAATAGAAAATTTAGAAATTCATAAGTAATAAAACATATCGTAGAAAAATTTAGTGTTTTAAATAATAAAAAAAAAAATCCCAGATCATGAAAGTGAAGAGCCATAAATATTACAAGATGTTGCTGTGTTGATTATTTACGACATATGCATGAACTAACCCTCAAGTCAACGCCCTCTTTGTCTCCTTGAACGTGTAAAACTCCAGTGATACTCGTGACAAGATTATCTCTAAGGTAGTCGAACTAGTGACATTAAAAGTAAATAAATAAATAAATAAATAAATAAATAAATAAATAAATAAAGTGTTACAAGAAATATTTTAAGGACTTCGAAAAAATTGTATTTTCAAAACTTTGATGTTCGGCAAAAATTCGACAACTAACAGGTAAAGAGGAGGCTTCTAAAAATAATAAATAAATAAATTCCGAGAAAGGCGGGACCATGGTGTGGGCTGGAACCTTCAAGGAGCACCCACCTGGTGGGATCTAGCAATACCTAGAGTTATAACTCGACACATCAAGCGCAAGAAGAAACACCATGTCTACTTCCCACTCCTCGGGCTCATCCTCAGGTGGGCGGGGTATGAGGGTGTCTTCTCATGCATACCCGCCGCCCACTGCTCTGACGCCCAAGAGTCTACTGAAGAGATATAAGCTCCCCATAGCCGCTCATCTCCACACGCCCACGGCGCCCCCAGGTCTGGACCTTTCTCGCCCTCTGCTTCTCTACAATAGTTATACTTCAACGAAGGTAAGTCACATTACTTCAAAGACAAATGTTTATCAGTAAATTTGGAATTTCGAATTTCACGAATTGAAGGATATACAGTATATTGTATATACATGTTGATAGAAATATAAATAAGTAATAAAACTGTTTGTGTTGAAATAAATATTTCATAAGAAAAATTATCTTGGAATCAGCGGATTGAAAAATAAAATATCGAAAATAACTAACTTATCACGCGACCGCATAAAGTATATTTGAGTGTGTGTGAAGAACGGTATTTGGTAACCTTTCCTTTAAAATTAATTTCGCAAACTTGGTAAATTTTATTTTCCGGTAACGATGACTAATAGGTTTTGTTAAATTAAGGTACCTATTCAACACCAGCAGCAAATATTACTTCTTTAAAACCCTACCTTTAATATCTATTAGCATAGGCTACCCGATGGTATCATACGGACTGACGTAAGTAACATTATTTAATGAGCCTTGAATTCTAAAGCTTATACATTTCTGAATTTTATGATCATCATATATTTCAACTGTCTATGAGAGAGATAACGGAAAAACGAACAGAAACCAAAATAAAAATCAGCATTAAAAAAACACTAAAAAAAAATTCCTGTGCTGACAATGACAAAATAAGAAAGCAGAAAATCAAAAGTTTGACCATTATATTTCAAATAAGAAAAATCACCCCTAAAGATGTAGATTTTCCTAATTCAATTCACATTTTCTTTTTTTATTTCAATACTCTTCATGTTTTCAAAATATAATGTCAATAAATGGAAAAAATAAATAACCAAGCAAGCACTGTACTTTATAAACAAATAACGATAAGACTATATCACATATGAAAATGTATTTATATCCATGTTCTACAAAATCTCATAAGCAAAGGTTAAATATCTGTGCTTGTTGCATGATACCTGAACTTGATTACCAAAGACGGATACCGGTAGTCTTATAGCCGTTTGACCAGTCCAGAAAAAGAAGAAGAAGAATCAGCTATAACCAGTAGTTTACCGGGCAATTTATGTTCGTCTAGACAAATTATTCGGTAAACCTGATAACTTCTTATTTTATTTCTAATCCTCTTGAAATCACAAGATAAAGTTATTGGTAGTGACAATGACACAGGGTCAAGTTGAAACCTCCTAACAATTTTCCATAAATTGAAATGAAAATAAGAATAAAAGTATCAAGGAAGAATAATTTGTTGAGGCATATAATCAAGGCTTCTCATATTCTATATAGCCTCCATTAACTCGATGAACTTAGGGAAACTTCCAGATAATGTCGTATCCAGAGTGGAAGGAAACAAGACAAGGTCTTTTGAATCTTGAAGACATGAAGTATTATAATTGCGCAAAAAAACAGTTAGGTATACCAGAACGTTTACGCATTAAACCGGTCTTCGATGAACCATGACAAAGAGAGAGAGAGAGAGAGAGAGAGAGAGAGAGAGAGAGAGAGAGAGAGAGAGAGAGAGAGAGAGAGAGAGAGAGAGAATTTTGACGGACAGGAATAGGTTGTTTGTAGAGGTCAAATATTTACCAGAACAGTTTTACAGCTCATGAATACGATCCTAGCGCACTGGTTGCATGAATCCTGAGGATTTACGACAAAATTGCTGCTACGCCCTCCCCTCCTCTTTAAAAAAAATATATATTTTTGTTGATGTGGTGAACCTGTGTCTCAGCAATGAAGACCATAGACGTTGGTAGAAAAGAAAGCCGGACAGAATATTAGATGCAATAACTAACTTTATGGAAACGTAAAACAGATTCAACTAACCACAGGACTCTGTACTCATAGTTTTGAAAACAGCCCCTATCAATAATCATTTACATATAGCAATAATGAACTCGCCAAAAACACTGACCGTGTACCTCATTACAAACAGAATAAGATTAGCTTGCAAATATCGCAAAATTGTATAAATTAGGAGGGTAGTGATAAAAACTCGAAATTTACTCATTTATTTTTAGTCTATACCGGTTTTTGTCAGCATTTTGCTATCAAGGACAAATACATTTAAGCCGTTTAGACTGGATCATCCCTCTCTCAAATTACCAAGAAAGAATTTTTCATTGCAACTTTATTCATTCCACTCATTTGTTGATGGTAATCCATATGTCTCGTTCCTTACCTCTAAAAGAGGCAGGGTATCGGTCAGTTATTGTTATTCTAACAAAGTTCGTTTTGAACCTGTATTAGAATACATTTACATAATGCTTCAAGATTTTAGCCCTGAACCTGACATTCATGACCATGAACTGGTGTCGTGCCAAGCAGATGCATAAGACGACTTTCGCCATGCAAGGCTGGCTAGATTTAACACTTTCTCGATACTAATTTGTCTAAGTCTTCTCTCCCCAACCATTTTTTTTTTGGGGGGGGGGGCAAGAATGTGCTCTATTCCTCCTATGTTTTGGTGAGGTATCTGTCTCGTTGGTCCAGTCACACGTCAGGGGATGCAACGTGTTTTTGCTTCCAACGTCAATGTTGCATGAAAATTATGTGAAGTTTGTGTAGGTGGAATGACTATTTGATCACAAACAGTGGGCGAGGTTCAATTAAGAGCTGAATCAAGGTTTATTATTTTAATTCTGATAGTGTTAAAACTAATTTCTGGCACTTAATTATGGGCGTTAACATATTGTTCTGATAATTTGATGCAATTAAAAAAAAATAATCTATTGGATCAATAACATGATAATCTATCTTAACCTTCATTCTCAAAATCTATTTCCTCCAACAGGTGAGAGGGGTCTCACTCAGACCTGGTAGGGACAGTTCCCTGACTGCTATAGGACCTTCGATTGTTATTCCTGATTCCTATACAGGTGAGAATATATTTCTTCGTTTTCCCTTGTTCTTATTATTAAGGTAATCAAAATAAAATTTTATCGTTGTTTGTTGCTGAAGATTAAAAAGATGACAGGCAATATTCAGAGAAACCCTGTAAGATATAAGAGCTTAAAGTATAAGATTTCAGTAACGTTTGTGACAGATCGTGATTTTGTGTATCTACATCATTGAACTACAGTTTTTTCGCATAAGTTGTTAGTAAAGGATGTAAATAATGATAAACATTACACAATACACGTATGTGCATGAGTATTACCACGTAAAACAGTATGCTAAGCCTCTTAAGCTTGTGTTTAATCATCTTATCAGTTGCTTTTAACCGACTAGTAGTTTATTCTTGTAAATCTTATCAGTTGCTTTTAACCGGCTAGTAGTTTATTCTTGTAAGTGTTAGAATTTGTCAAATTTATAGAACTTTAATCTTGTAAGTTTTATTAAAATTTTAGGAAATGCAGTACTCCAGTATTCTTTCAAAATTATAAACCTTTAAAGAAATCACTGATATTCTGAAAAACTTAACAATACCTATTTCTTGATATTTCTGGTATTGGCTTTGATCCCGACGTAAATTATTCTATTATTTCCGTTAATGTAACTTATTTTTTTTTAGGCTGGTTTGCTATCGTTACCAGCGATGGACACACAGCGCCCTTCTTTTCAACAATCGAGCAGGTTGCTAACAGTCAAGTGGCTTTCTTCCTCACTCGTTATGACGTGTCTGGGTATACGAGTCTTCAGGAAGGTAAGATCTAATACTGTTAATTCATATTTACTAGAGTAACTATACGGTCTAAAATTAATTAGGAGAGAGGGTGAAAACAGTAAGTCCCTAACTTTGGGGTGGCTGGGTATAAGTCTTCAAAATGGTATTATCTATCCTTGCTAATTCATATATACTATATAATATACAGAAAAAAATAGATGGTAAAGCCCGAGGGGTGAAAATATTAAGCCTCTACCTAAATAAAATTACATATTGTCTAAAAGAGCATGAAACAAAGCACCCTCATTTTTTTACATCTTGGATAAACTTTACACGCACTTATTAGAAAATACTTAATATCATAGCAATGTTCCAGCTCATTAAATACTTAATTATATTTTAAGGTTACAAGTAACACCGTCCTTTCTTTTCGATTACCAACAGAAAACGGCAAGAAGACGTATCAAAAGATGGTAATCCACAGTGGGCACGTCCTCAAGCTCCTTGGCATTTTCGAGGACCTAAATGCCAAGAAGACTAACAGCGGAGGCAGAGGAAAAGATGGCATGACTAACATACCCTGCACAAAATATGCCCAATGTCTCAACTACAGAAAAGAGGTAGGAAAGAATCTTCTAAAGAAATTTGCCCTTGTATTTTCTGCACAGATTTCTTTAGTCTGCGCACCTGTATAAAAGCCTACGATCTGCTTATCCATGTTGTAAGATAAATGTCAACAGTGAAAGCTGTGACTGTCATTAATACAAAGCGAAGACAAGAAGACGTATTTTGTTTATTATTATTATCATCATTATTATTATTATTATTATTATTATTATTATTATTATTAGCCAAGCTACAACCATAACTAAAAAAGCAAAATTCTACAAGCCCAAAGGCTCCAACAGGAAATATGATCTCACTTCATATCAACAAGAAGGAATTTCAACCAGGTAAAAAAAAAAAAAAAAAAAAAAAAAGATGTAAAATATCAATCTGGCTCGACGATAAAGTCCGGCCTACGTTTTTTTTTCTTGGTTTTTTAAACTGTCACTCCATTAAAATAACCTGTTGTATTGATACATTTTTAGATATCCCCCAAAAATTTCAAACCATCTTGATAATGTCATCGTCTCTCCATTAAATCCATTAGCTTCTAATACGTAAATGTCCATTTGGGAACCCCTAACACAAGGCACGAATGAATGTGTCAGACGGCTGTCATGTCAATGACCCTCTGACTAATCATAGAAAATTATTTAAGGCAGAAGTTATTATTAATTGTTCCAATGACAAACGTTTGTCCATCTTGAATATATTACAAATATCATATAAAAACAAATCTCCCTTAACAAGACGACTTTTGTCTCATATCCTTACGTACTTCTACAGGTGGTTTTCTTACCGTTCACGACCTCGGGTCGCTTCTACACGACGGCTCACAAGAATAGCAAGAACCCCAGCCATGTGTACCTGATGGCGCATATCCTCAAGAACCACAAGTTGCCCATCACCGTCAGGCTGGTCTGTGGGTACATGCCCAAAGTGCCCTGCAGTTTTACGGGTGAGGAATGAACGGCATGACCTGCCTTTTGCTTTAATTGATCCAGTTTTTACTGCAACAATAATGTTGAATTAACCAACCAAATATATATATAAATATATATATATATATATATATATATATATATATATATATATATATATATATATGTATGTATGTATGTATATGTATATATATATATATATATATATATATATATATATATATATATATATATATATATATATATATACATTTATGTATGTATATGTCTCTCTCTCTCTCTCTCTCTCTCTCTCTCTCTCTCTCTCTCTCTCTCTCTCTCTCTCTCTCTCTCTCTCTCTCTATATATATATATATATATATATATATATATATATATATATATATATATATATATAATTCCTTTTCACAGAAACTCTTTGAAATGTCATAGTTTTGTGTATATTTAGAATTGATTGATGATTTACTAATATACTTTCCAGTATATATACTGCTGTTAATTGTATATACATATATACAGTATGTATATATATATATATATATATATATATATATATATATATATATATATATATATATATATATATATATATACTTCATAATCAAGATATGAACATTTGATTCATTGCAGATTAAGAATTATCATCATCTTGGACTTATATTACTAAGAAACTTATCAACTCCAAATTCCATAAATATAAGCACATGTTTTTTTTTTAAATCTACGCCTTAATATATGTTGATCATCTAAACCTTTGTGCGGCCGCATTCCTTCATTATCATAAAGACGATACAATCTTTCCCCAGGTGTGCTACGTCTTGAAAAAGCCCAGAAAGAAGTTGTTATCTTAGCCTGCACGATGACCAACGAGGCCAGGGCCACTATGTTCGAGATAGACGTCGCCTCCAACTTCGCCCTGGCCCCGGTGAAGGATGCCATGTTCCCCAAAACGCCCATTTATCTCAAAACCGTCTCCTATTGTGAAGACGAGGCGGATGCTTGGAGACGCCAGATCAAGGTGGAGTTTCTCTTCCATATTTTTCAAGACATCTGCTTTTTTTTTTTTTTTTTTTTTTTTTGTAGGAATTAATATTTTAGGAACATAATCCCTTTCCATTACTGGGATATTTGTATAAGCGTACGACTTGTAAAGATATTGGTGTTTAGATACTGCTCGAGGGATCACTATTAGTTTTTAAAGTTCCACACTGTTGCATATCACAGGAAATTCTACTCTTTAGAGCCCTAGATGTGGCGCAAATTCTACACCTTAGGGGAGCCGTAGAATTGGATAAGAACATCTGAAAAGTTAGAAGTAAAAGAACTCCACACTGGAGAACCTTAGAAGTAGAAATGAACCTTAAATCTTAATGGAATCTTAGACTTCATAAAACACGAGGCTTTTGCCAGTAGAGCTGATTTGCACACTTATATACCTTACAGAGTGAAAGTGAAACTCACATACTGGATAGTAAATGTGAAAACCTAAATATAGCTTATAATCTTATGAGGAAAGAGAGAACTTTGCACCTTAGACTTCTACGCCTTAGAACCTCTGAGGTAATAAAAAATCTCGTACCTCATAAACTACAGTAAATGTTACTATAGAAAGCTCCATACTTCAGAACCTAGGTAGTAATAGAGCTTCACGCCTCAGAACTAAGAACCTGGATGGTGATAGAGAACTCCCCACCTCAGAACCTAAGTTGTAAGGACACCTCTCACCTCACAGCCTTAGATGTTAACAAGAACAATAACATTAAGAGATAGAAGAGAAGAAAAAAAAAATAGACATAATTTAAAGGCTCCCTGATTATGGAAAGATGATTTGTCATCTCACATACGAGAAAAAAATATTAAAGGTATAAATAAAAATACAATTACCTGATGTGAAAGAAATAACAATTATTTAAAAAAACATATAAAAACAAATTATCAAACGCCTAATCTTCTAAGGACAGACATTCAGTGTAACTATATGATCTGTCCAAGACGAATTAAAAGTATCCTAGACACTAGTTACTCGAGATATTCCGGATTCCAGTCTCCTCAAAACCAAAGGAAGAAGAAAGAGAGAGAAAGGGTCGGGGAGTAGATATGATGGAATAATAGCAATCGCAAATTGGGACTGAAAATAAAAAGAGGTAAAGGGCAGACAGAATAAACGAGGAAACGTAATCTAATTATGCAAAAATATAGACAGGTAAAATATATTATAGAAAATTGCTGATAAATTTATAGGAAATAATAGAAAGAATTTAAATCCTGTGAAAAATCAATAGAATTATAATGGTTAAATGGATGACGAATTAAAGTGATGAAACGTTTCTGAAAAAATAAAAACTTTAAACATAAAATAAAAAAAAAGAAATCCAAGAAATTATAATCTAACTAATAATTTTGAACGGATTTACATCTGCGTCGATTTAACCTTAAAAAATGTTATCGAATAACGTTTGAAAGTAACATGAACTTCTTAAAAAGTGCAACATCTCCAATATTCTAATAATTAAAATGTATATGGAAAACGAAAGCATAACGAATGAAACATGACATGGTAAACGTTTTTTTTACTACAACCAATAAGACATTCTCTATCAATGGAGAAGTGCTCTAATAGAAAACCATTGTTGAAACGGCGATCATTAAAATAATAGAATCGTTAAATATTGGATAACACGTGTGGCTCCAGTTCTTCAATGTCCTTACAATTCATTTAATTTTAAGGTAATGGTGGTTGAAATCTGAACATTTCACAACAGAAACCTAGTTGTGTCAAGAAAGGGGATTTGATACCCAATAAGGGTTAAATATCTATAAACACCTTTACCCTTTTTTAATGCAAAACTTTAACTTTTTTGTCTGTAAGAACTTATTTGGAAATACTTATTCAGATTATCCTTGATTTAATCATATTTTTTTTTAAAAAGGACTTCATTAGTCACATTCAATTTTATTACTACTAGACCTCAACATGTCTCAAAGTCTTTACAAATACCAGTTACGAAATTAATGTAATAATATAATCAATATATTTTATTAGTTGCCATCTTAAACTCCCTCAATATCGCCATTTAATTAATGACTTTTGCTTTGCAGGTGACACATCACGTCACAGAGAAAAGATCGAGATCTCTAAGTCGCCACTTGAACGACAATTGGGTCGACTCCACAGAAACAATCAGCTTCTCTTTCGTTGCGGAACACGACAAGAGGAGAGGCCGAGGACGAGAAAAATCCCGAGACAGGCTGAGGATCAACGACAGGGCCAGAGATAAGAGTCGCGACAACATTCTGAGAGATAAGAGTCGAGAGAGGCATAGCCAATATCCCCATCAAAACAAACTGGGTGAGAAGGGTCAAGACCAGAGGAAACTCTCAAAGCAAAACACATACATTTTCCAGAAGGACCTCATAGTCAAGGTCCCGGATAAGAAGCAAGAAGCGGATGCCATCAGCAGACTGAACAAGTCAATTGAGAATCTAGATTACTCTCGCGTCATCGATGACATCAGTCCCGTGCGAGACGAGGAGGACGAGGAGCATTACGCTGAAATATGCGAGTATATCATAAGCAAGAAGGGATCGTCGTCTTCTAAACCAGACAGCTATCACGACAGACAGAGGAGGTCGTATGACAAAGAAAACGGTATTAGAGAAAACGGGATACTTGGCTTAGGTTCCTTCGATGACGATAAGAATCTGAGTTTTACTTTGCTCAAGAAAGATATTGGCGGGTACTACGTCAAACTCCCGGGGTTCGAGGACCCAAGAACTGATATAGACAGCGGTGTGTATAGTGATAAAGAAAGGACTTATGATTCTTCTTGCTGATAGAAAGAGAAATGAATGCACCCTGCCAAAAATTCTTAGTTGTCAACATGGCGCAGCTAGCACGGGAGATAGATGTCCCGTTGATTTTACTGATTGTGTTTTTGATATAAGGTTTGTAATCATCCTCTTCTTAAAATGACAGTGTGTAAATACATATCTCAGTATTGCAATTGTATCATATCTCAGAAGAGCTGGGAATAAGATCAGACCGTATTGCAGTATTACTTAGTGCATCTTAAGTAGGATAAGATGATTTCTCGACACACCAACTCTGAAGTGGTGCTTCCTCTGTATCAATAATAAAAAAGAAATGGTCATGGCCAAGTATCAAAACAATATGACTGGGCGTTGAGTATGATCTGTACAAAAGTGAGGACAAGTGAAAATGTTTCATTTCCTATTGTCTTGTACAGTTGTCTTCATTAATTCTGGTACATTAACGTCTGCTTAACTTCACGTGAATTGTACCGGAATTAATGAAGCCAACTGTACCTACCAGTATCCAGTCAGTTTTTTCTACACTTTTGTTATTTTCTGCTTATCAATGACAGCCACCTAACAGCATCAGTTTTAACCAATAACTAGATCGCTCTTGTTTCCCGTCCTTATTTAGAAAAAGAAACAAATAATTTTTTTTTTTCAAAAACTGTTCATCTAAGAACAATGCCGGCTTCGACAAGAAAATTACTACAGTATTTGTTTTTATGGTACAGTTAATTTTCTGTCTGCTGTTGTGTGTGCTATCAGAATATGTATAATATGATCATTAATTGTAAGTAATTGTTTATATTGCTTCAGCTGTATTTAGAAATCAATGTGTTTTTTCTCAATACATAACTCTTATTTTGACTGGGATGGGAATCTTTTCGAGTGCCCATTTGTCTGTAAAAAGTACAGGACAAAAAAAATATGAGAGAAAACACAAATTTCTTACAGCAGTTTGTATATCTGAAGGGAGGTGAGTGAGGAGGATGTATAATTTTTGAGATTTTTTGTTAACCGTAGTTGTCATGTAGTTTGTTTTTGTTGTTTATTTCTGTCAGCAATTGAATAGGGAATTCCATCTTTCATCTAGTCATTATTGTGTTTCTTTTTTCGTATTTTTTAATAAAATTTTTTGTTAAAGTAAAAGAAACGACCCTTAGAATCTTTAAATGAAGTGAAAAAAGTATTCCACGTTTGAAACATTATGTATCACAACATGATAAATGTATCCACTCAATAAGTAAGGATATATTGTTTTGCTCTTCGAGATAAAACAACTAGTTTTTTTGTATCTTTATATGCTAAGCAAAGCTTAAAAGAAAAAAATTAATATCTCTCATATGTAAAGCACAAAAAGATCAATAACTAAAAGCAACTGCATGCAGCATCTGATTCGAGAAGACATCGCTCTATTATAACTCATGTCAGTGTATGTCCTTGCTTGAGGATGCACATTTGCATTTATTGACTTTATTTGTGGCCCGGAATTATCTTCCGGCTACTGGATACCAACTTAAGGCATTTTTCACCTAAATGTGTAAGGAATCACATATCATTTTCTAAATTAAAATCAGGAAAAAAAAACCTTCAGTTTTGTTTTAATTTCAACCTTTTTAAACGGGAGCACTCCCCAAGAGAGATCAGTTCACCAAACGTTCAGCTGGGCCTAGAAGAGTTGGAAAACCCAGGCCTACATGGCTGAGGACTATGAAGCGCAAAGTAGGTGATAATAAATGGAGAAGTGTTGAATTAAAATCTCAAGATAGAGACGACTGGCGAAATCTAACCGAGGCCCTTTACGTCAATGGCCGTAGGAGATGATGATGAAACGGGAACAGATAAACTTCCTTCAAGGTATTAATGCTTGTAAGCTAAGATGTTTTTATCATTTATAAAGATCTTAGTTATTTGTTAACAACAATACAGTACAGGGATCAATATGTTTTTTATATAAATTTTTTGGAGTTACATTTAAACAGGTTCAAGATTGGCAATCAACAATATTTGTCTTTTATAAAATTTTGGAGTTATCTAAACAGGTTCAAGATTGGAAATCCACAATATTTGTCTTTTATAAGCCGAATCACAAGTAACTCGTCTACCCAGATCTTTAAATACTACTATTATTCATATCGGTACTTGCACACCAAAGTATGATTAGCATTCTGGAATTGTTTTTTTTTACAGCGAACATTGTACAGTTCTTGAAAGGCTTGCACTCTAGTGGTCAATAGTTCTGAGTTTCTACTCTAAGTCTGTGAATATAGCTGTACCATGTTTCGTTTCCTTGTTTACATAAATGACAACCCTTATATGGAATTTCAACACCTCTACAATTTGCTAAAATCTTCATCAATCCTTGTTGGATTTTTGGATTAAGAGTAAGGGGCATTATTGATGAACAAGACAATTTATTATGTTACTGCCTAATCATCAAAAGTGATTGTTCGTGACATTTTATTCTTTATCTAGATTCATATTTATTAATTGAAGTCCCTCTAAAGATTCCATATTCCCTTTAGTCTGTCATGAAGACAATGGAAAATTATACGATTTATGCTAAAAAATCATGAATCTCTGACAAGTTTCAAGGACATTATCCAGCAATACACTCATAATCAGGTTATTTTTCTTTTAGGAAATATTCGCGTTACTGGTGGTTCTCTTTGAAAAAATGGTAAAATATAATTTGACTTAAGAGATCTTTCAGCAGAAACCAATGCTGTATTTAAAGTACCTAAACTCGCCATACTTAACCTTAATTAATCAGTTGTATCTGCGTATCTTTAAGTGAAAATCAGATGTTTACGTAAGGAGGTTTTGCATTCATGTATTAACACCACACAAGAACTCGTCGGTATACCAGTGTAAAAAACTTATATGAAGGAAAAAACTAACAGTTTCCTTCATTTAATCCTAATAAAAAAATTATATTTAATAAAAGCTATCTATATTAGTAAATTTACCCTCGCAAAATGTATTCATTAATTTTATTATGATAATTCATCTATGCTCATGCGTTTAAGAATAAGGCATAAAGCCAATATTCAGGTCAATAAAAGGAAATTAAGAAAATTTCTTAAATAATGGGAAAACAGTTTGACTGGAATGGTAATAAAAAAAAAGATACATGAAAACATTATAAAAGAATTGTGTTGAATCCGCCACACGCATTCTCTCTCTCTCTCTCTCTCTCTCTCTCTCTCTCTCTCTCTCTCTCTCTCTCTCTCTCTCTCTCTCTCTCTCTCTCTCTCTCTCTCTCTCTCTCTCTCTCTCTATATATATATATATATATATATATATATATATATATATATATACATATATAATGTGTGTGCGGTACAAGATTTAATAAATAAAAAGAAAAATATATATTTGTTTATGGTATAAAAGGAGGTTGCTCAAACTATACATAAAACTATATCATTTCCATTTACTTTCTTATATATTCGCTTGTTTGTTCACGACTTAACTTGAAAACATTCTATAACCAACGAGTTCGAGATGAAGGCAAGATATTCATACTTAATAGATGACACGATTCCTCTCAATTCGTATACAAATATTATCATTAAATAATTATCCTTGGTATTAGTGTTGTCGTCGGTATCTTAAGACTACATTCGAAAATTATAATTTGCTAATTTGTACAATGATAGTGAAATTTTACATAGGTGGTCCTTCACCTCGTACTAAACGTTATCACAACTTTCAATGACGCATAGTGAACCAATCGTTTTCAATAAATTCGTAAAAAACACGATACTTCTGCTTCAGACAAATAGAAAAATGTTCGACTTTTCTTTAACCGTCACATTTACATAGTACAATTTTGCTTACCTTCTGCTTCCCAAACAAATTAACAAAAAATTATTCTCCTCATACATAAAAACTTTTTTTCTTGTTAAGTTGAATTTCAGGTTTGTGCACTGCCGTGCTTTGGCTCTGGGAGGATCCTGTAAAGTCGGTAAGTGAACTGTGATGTTTCGAGAAATGAAGAGAAAAATTATACAGAAGGGGGAGGAACATTCCGCGAGACGTGTATAAATGGGTTGAAGTGACGAAAGTAAAATAGATATGAAAGGGTATTGTGACGGGCCGAGAGAGGAGTTGTGAAATCAAAGGCAGATTGGAAACGACTGAGTTATATTGTTGTGGAACACTCTCCTTATATACAAAACCTCAAGGCAACAGGACATGACAAGTTCACAAGACAGACAAAATCACAGAGGAAAAACCAGACTTGAATTTTCATGTTCGTTTTAGTGCGAGGGAAGAGCGAAGATACAACCATAATATATACAAAAGGAATTATGTACAATTGTGTGAAACACGGTTGGTACAGTATTTTCACGCAGGATTTGGCAACAATTCCTACAAATCGGAACCACTGGGACGAAGAACGAAAGGGAAGCCTGGGAAATATTAATATCAAAATGTCCTAATATTTAGAAAACAAGAGACAACTTCCACGATAGAGGTAGATGTTGCAGGTTATGTTAAGGTGGCTATGGTTACGATTTTTCATTGTTGTACACAAGTTCTCATCCTTGATTCATCAATGGAAATGCGAGTGCCATTGATGATACCCTTCTTTAAATTCATTTCATTTGTGAGACAGATTAGTGATGAAAAGATATATCTACATTTGTTTTAATATAAGTTTTTCCTTTAGTGACGAAAAAATTAAAATAATCCATTGCAACCAGTTGCATAAAAAAATGATATAAAATCAGAATTTACCTTTAATTTTATTTACATGCAAACTTAAATTGTTTCATTATCTTACCCAATTACTATAAACAGGCTTAACAGCATTAATCCCCTGTCTAAAAAATGTTATTGTTTTGTATGCTTACTTTACCATTAATCATTAACTGAAAATGCAAACGAGACTAAGCTAAGCTAAGTAGATGAAATATGTCCAACAGGCTTCCTATTGGCAACACGTTCACCTGATTACATTAGAAATGAAGTTATTGCTAATTAATAAAGTTAGAATGGTTCTTATTAGCTCCAGCAGGAATTATAAATTATAAATATCTTTTTACTATAAATTGGAAAATAATCCGTGTTTAATAATAATAATAATAATAATAATAATAATAAAATACTTACAAATATCCTTCGAAAAACTACTGGCTTTACAATAAAAAAGGCAAACAACACACACTCGTTAGATATCGTCACTGCAAACCTAACTTCAAGAACACACTATTCATAAATAAATAACATACCATACAACTTTGATGAAATTACAATCACGTTGTCAATATCAAGGTATTAATCAATGCATTTAAAATTAACACCAACTACAAACCTACTTCAATCATTAACTTTGAAGAATCAAGAAAATAAAATCCAGTGATTGGATTGGATTATGAATTTGGGACATATGGTCTGGCGTTGGGACCTGCGAGGTCATTCACCTCGCGGTTGCAGTATGAGGTAAAAGAGGTTGGACAGCAAAATGGAAAAAGGGAACTGAGAATAGAGGTATAGCAGAAAGCCAAAAAGTGAGTGCAGCTCGGGGTCGATAGATGCTAAAAAGACCTTAAAAGTAATGTCTACAAGACGCCGCTAAAGCCGCTTGACGTACATTAACGGCACTATTCACCCAGCAGGGAAAATCCACTAACTGGTCACGAATAATTCCTACCCTAAAACTAAAACCCTAAATAAATTATTATATTGAGATATATGCTTAGACTAAATAACAATAAAGCCTATATATTTTACAAGCAAATGCAATAAAGAGTATCTTTAGCCTTTCCAACGAGGAAAAAAATGAAGAGTTTGGATTTCTTACCTAAACAGCAGACCAACAAGATTTAAAGTCAGATTTTATGCTGTCTTAAAACCTAACCGAACTGGAAACTGAAGTATTGGCGAGGCATGTATTAGACGATTGGTATCACTGGTATAAACATATCTCATCCGGAGTAGGTTGATATTTTTTTTCTTCATGCACACGCCACTATCTTTAAACTAGGGCTCTTCACCTTCACGTGTCTTCAATTACTTCCATCGAAATAATCTTCCTCCACCAAACTGTTCTTGTTATCGCGCTATCTAATTCTATGCCTCCCAATTTACCTTCCTTCCAACAGGATCCACCCAACTCTCTTTCTCTCTCCTTCTCACCTTTCCTTACTACATGCCTCTACAATCTTAAATCTTGACTTTCCTATCAGGTCCGTAATTTTTACAACCCCAACTCTTCTCAGGTTTTTTATTTCTTTCTATTTGTCAGCCTCTCACAATTAGATACCTAAAATCCCACTCAACATTTTCATTTTGGTTTGATCTACCTTTTGTTTCCCCTTCCTTCTTTTCAAATGCCATGCTTCTGAGCTATACACCTTCCATTTCTCCTTAGTTGCTTTTCATCCTACTTTTAACCTGTTTCACACCATTCCTCCTGGCTTATATAGATGCTAAATATTTAAAATTTGCTATATGTTTTAAATCTCAAGTCTATTCTACCTTCTATGAACACTATGAACACCATATGGCCTCTCTGCTTGCTGGACACCAAAGCCTCCCTTTAACCACATTAACCTTCATACCACTTCTTTCGATATATTCCTGCCACTCTCTTACCCTTCTAAGCAATTCTTATTTAGTCTCTTCTGTAACCACCAGATCATCAACACTTAACAATTTCCATAGATTTTAGTTCTTAATCTTGACACTCAGTAGATCCATAATCACCACAAACAAAATGGTTATGTAAACCGCGTATAATTTTAAAAATTTCTCTCTTGTCCCTGGCTTTTTACACACCATTTCATCCAACTTTACACATTTTCTTAGCAATTGTCTATCGCAAATACCAAAACATAACCCCTTAAATATTTTATCGAATGCCTTTTCTATAGCTAAAAATGCACAGTAAAACTTTACATTACCATTCGGACACTTTTGTAACTATTTCATCATAAACAAAATATCTCCTCTTCTAAAAACATACTGCATATTAATATTTACATGCACTCGTAATCTCTCATCAAGAAATCTTTCTAAAACCTCCTGCTTAAATTCCTTCACCACCAGGCTTTATCCTCAGTCATTTGGCATCACTTCCTTGGACCATATTTCCCCTAACAGTTCTAGTAGCCTATCCATTCTTTCCCTCTATAAAATGTACATATCTCGTTGTATTATAGCATCATTTACTTCTACAGATTGCATCTTCATGACTAATCTTTAATTCTTTTATGTTTAAAATATATTCATAATATCCTACCCATCATTTTATATCATCGGCCTTATGCAAGATATTTCCTTCGCCATCTGTAATGACAAATGGCAGACACATATCTCATTTTTGTATTTTTCCTCGAGTATGATATTCTGTGAACAGTATTTAACCTTTGTTTTGCTTTTAATCTGGATTAAACAGCTTCCCGAATAAAGGAGAATATTCTAAACCATCATCAGAGAAGTGATGGAACCTTGTGGTGCTCCAGTTTTTGAAAGCCACAACTGTGGTACCCTTGAAAAGAATTGGGGTAACAATGAGATATTGCGACTGAATCCGGAGGGGTAATGAATTCTGGCTGTTATGCAATGTACTTTGTCTCTCAACAACAGTCAACTGCCTTAAAAAGTTAAATACCTCAAGAAATTATGAATTTGTAAGTGGAAAAAAAAAAAAAAAAAAGATTATTCTAAGAGTCTAAGATGACTTATTTACGTAGATTTTTTGACAATCAAATCAAATCAAATCTACCCATTTGGGTGATAATGCTATCCCACCACAAATCATCTTAGTTGATTTAAGAAATTTAAGGCATAGAGCTCAACGCTGGTGTCTGGAATACCATGCAACGCTGAGGGGTAATTTTAGGTTGGCTTTCAGTTGCACTATGAAGTAAAAGCTAAAAGGTTGGACAGCAAGGGGGAAGGAACTTGCAAGAATTACGGTAAAGTACAAATGTGAAAACTGGATGTAGCTAAAGTTAGAGGAGCATACCTTCGTCAAACTGCAATAATGGGTTTTTTAATTCATGAAGAATACTGTTCTAGCTATATGGACCATGGGGTGGGAAAATATCACACAAGCATTGATCCATGGTAGTTTTTACCAACCTATCAAATAAAACTGTCGTTTACATCAAAACTTCCTAGTCAAACAGGCACGTAAACAGTCAAATTTTGGTCAGAAGCTGACTGCCATCCATAAAAGCGAAACAAAGTGACAGTTCCAACCAAATAACAACGCTGAGAAGCAACTTGTGATTTAGTCATGGGTGGTAAGACAAGACAAAAGTTAATACAGAATATGAGACAAAAGCTACAGTAGTACAGAATTCAAAAAGGCTAATAAAAATGTTGAGCCTTGAAAAAACTCTTTCTGACAATGGATTTAACTCACCAGGAAAGAATCAAGTGAATTATTACTCTATTTAGAAATGTTTTCCAAAGTGTAGCAGAAGGATGACTAAGGCTGTGAGTGCCGATGAAAGTTTAAATCTCCCATTAAGATTTGTATTTCAACTTTTAATTTGCAGATTACGTAAGGTTTAACCTGCAGTAGAGTACCATACTGTAGATCCGAATTTCACAGTAACCTGTATTAAAATGTTCAAAACATCATAATATATAATCAAGAATTTAAAAATAAATTATATATAAATGCTAACGTTTTACTTTAAATGGCAATCAAACATTTACACTATACAAATGGCATAGTGCAAAGGCTGACTGAAAATCAACATAAATTATTCACAATCTGAACTGAACTCCATGCAATAAAAAAACATATTACGTGTTTAAATGGATAAAGATAAATGAATAAAACATATATTTGCATATGAAAATATATGTTTACTATTGAAAATTAATATAATGCCATCTACATATTTTTATTTTGTTTAATTCAAGAAAAATATGCTGAATTTAAGCAGATGTTTCCATTTGAATATGAAAAATTAGGGTATGAGAAAACTAAAACTAAAGATCGAAAATAAATGTCGTTTGCCCAATCATCCTTAACTTTTAATAACTTTGAAGTTGACGAAAAACCATAAACCACGGATAATTGACGAAGAAAAAACTGTTATTGCCCTTCATTATCTAGGCCAGTCTATGGACAGCAAAGAAATCTCCCTCAATACGAACCACTATATAAATTACCTTGTTTCTTCTTTGCTTTTTTTCCCTTTAATTTCAATACTATGAATTGAATAAACACATGACAAATTGTGTAATCAAAAGAAATGTATCTATAAACCCAAACTTTGCTTAGCTGAAGTAACAAAACAAATTAAGAGGAGTATGGGAGGAAGAAAGGCTGTCAAATTGCTTTATCATGAGCAAGTAGAGCTGCAATATAAGCAAATTTTTACCTATGGAATATAAAGAGTTCTATTACAACTATAACAACCATTCAGAACAACAGAGTACCTTGTACTGTGTACTGGTATTTATAGATCAACATATCTACTTTTCATTTCTATTAGGAACTTTAAAATGAAAATTAGTAGGTTGCTCTTAACGTCTCAATTATGGCACTGACCATCTATTTATTTAGATGTATCTAACCTTGAAGACGAAGCATGCAAATGATAACATATGCCCGACAGGAAGCATAATGAAAGACATGACAGAATATACACATTTATATAAAAAAGGTTATCATTGTGTAATGCATGTACAATATGTATAAAAAGCTTACATAGAAAAAACGTGCTTACAAAATGTACAGGTTGTTTTTATAGTGTTTATATTACATAATGGATATTTTTTGTTGAAAAGGGACTGTCGACGTTGCCGCGATCGAAATCATCACAAAGAGGAAACACTAAAAGCCAGTCAAAGAAGGAATCTTTGACCTACCAATGATGTGTTTCAAATCTTTGAACGAAAGCCTCGTGCTTCACTGAAACATCGACATCCTAGGAAATATGACTAGAGCTTCCAACACTCCTATCATTGTTCTTGTTTGGAAACAAACGTCTCCCCAATCCTTCTTTCCTTCTTCTACATAGCACCAGGGGGAAGTTATGTCTTTCACTGATGAAATGTCAAATCACAGGAGTCTCTCTTTCTTTTCAGACAATAATGCACAAGCAAACAAATGACGGCTATATGAGCGATGATTTCATTTGCTAGAACTTATTTCAGTAAATGGACCCTTCAAGTGAAAAATTACAAACTCCAACAGTCATCAGAATATTAACTTCTTTTTTTTCAGAATTTTGAACACTTATTGAGAAAAAGCACAGAAAGCTATTTGAAACTCTCAAGCCTCTTTAAAATCACTTTTCTATATACAAAAAGGGACGAAGGCTTGCCATTAAATTTCCATTCAAATCATTCTGTATAAACCGCACAAAATCGATTTGCAACTCGGACATTATCAAGAAAAACTGGTCACTCCTTGTAAGAGATATGTCTTAGGAACTTGAACTCTCCAAACACTTGATTCTAGCACACAGAATCATAATTGTTGACCTCACCGTTAGTAATACCATTACTTAGCTCCTCTTTAGGAACCTCAAATCCTCTGATTTTCATATAAATACCCCCTGAACTACTTTTGGTGAGAGTGGACATCCTATCCTCCTCCTCATCCTTCACAACAACCCTGATGATGTACACTTCATTCACTTTGTCCTTGTCCAGAGCATTCTCGTTGGAATCAGAGAGATCAGAGAAGTTCTCATTCAGGTTGTCAAAATTGTGCTGAATGACATTCGTTTCAGTGCTCACGATGCTTACTTTGGAGCAGTTTTTCTCACTCGGAGACCTCGTTCTCATCTTGCTCTCCTTTGTGATATAATTGTCCTGGTCAACCTTTGTTGTTGAGTGTACAACATTGATCTTTGCAATACTTTTAACACTAGAGGATCTGCTTTCAGAGATGACTTCCTTAGATATAAAACTATCTCTGTCTAAGCTACTTCCCCGGTTTAAAATACCTAATCTGGACCTAATACTCTCATTTGCTGATTTACTCTTACACAGGAGTCGCTTTTTTAGAGAATCGTTATCCCTTGAGCTGGATTTACTAATATTACTTGAAACTTCATCTCTTTCATTAAAAAGACTTAAATTCGGTAAGCTTATGGGTCCTCTGTCACTTATGCATGGACTTCTTAGTCCATAATCGCATATTTCTGCATAACAGTTTTCACCCTCATCACCGCTTTCAGGAATCGGACTGATGTCATCAATTACACGCGAATAGTCCACGTTTTCTACAGACCTATTGGAGATGAGACTACCCTCATTATCTCCCTTTTTCTCTTGATGCTTGGAGCTCTTTCCATTCTGAAGAACGTAAGTGTTCTGCTTCGATACTTTCCTGCCATCCGAGTTCTTCTTTGAAAGGATTTGGTCTTTCAAAGGAAAACCATTGAAGCTTCCGCTTCTGTCATGGTACTTGAACTTTGTCTTCTCCGTTTGCTTTTCCCGGCTCCTGAACTCCCTAAATTTGTGATCCCTTGTCTTGTCCTTGCTCTTGTCTCTGAAAACCGGTGGGGGTTTGCCATCCAGTGACTTCTCTCTCTCGCGATTCTTCTTTTTGTCAGGGTCAGCCAAAAATGACAGACTCAGGGGACGAACATTAGTCAGGGGCTCTACAAATTTGTCGCTCAATGAACGGGTCAATGACCTTGACCTCTTCTCAGTCACATGATGAGTTACCTGTAACAGTAAAAATTATATTAAATATAAATCAAATTTTTCAAAAGATTAATCTAATCTAGTGCAATCGACAAAGTGCAAGGGAATGTTAACTGTTATCCACAGCTCTGGCATGCAAATGTTTATGTGCATGATTACCAACTTACATCCAAAATCGTGCATAAAGATGTTGCATGCACTAGTTGACCCAGTCAATGCCCACCTTTATCTGTCTCCGCCAGGCATCCGCTTCATCCTCGCAATATGAAACAGTCTTCAGGAAGATAGGTGTCTTGGGGAACATTGGATCTTTAACAGGTTTCAGGACAAAGTTGGAAGATACATCTATCTCGAACAATGTTGCGTCAGCCTCGTTGGTCATCGTACAGGCCAAAATTACAGCTTCTTTCTGCTGCTTCTCTAACCGTAGCAGTCCTGCAAGAAAATTAGTGATGAGTTTTACACACCAACCCTAGAATTCCATTTATTTTTATGAAATAAGTTTGGATCTCAGAAACATTTGATTTGTAATAACAACCTTCCAAATGCTGTGACAATAACTTACCAGTGAAGCTACAAGGCACCCTGGGCATGTATCCACACACAAGCCTAACGGTTATGGGTAACTTGTGGTTCTTCAGGATATGTGCCATCAGGTACACGTGGTTTGGGTTCTTGCTTTTCTTGTGGGCCGTTGTATAAAAACGACCTGAGGCCGAGAACGGCAAGAACACCACCTGAGAGAAAATAAAATAAAAACAATGTTATGAATTTAAATATAGTACTAAATGAGTCAGTCCTGTAGCGAAAATCAACATGACAAATAATGATTACTTGCAAAATTCAACACAACAGAATATTTTTGACAATAATTACACCAACAGCTTAATATCGCCCACAGCTATTGTCATTAAAAAGAGCTACAGATAATGAACATTAAAAACATCCTTATACTGATTTACAAACTACGAAAGCTTCAATACATTATCATATCAGTCTCAGTAAACGTAACCCACCTCATTTCTGTAGTTGAGACACTGAGCATACTTGTCACAGTTGAAGACGGAAGAAGCGTCCTGAGGCCTTCTGCTATTAGATCTTTGTACATTAAGGTCTTCGTAGATTCCCATAAACTTTAACACATGGCCACTCTGCACAACTGTCTTTTGGTAGTGGATACGCTCATCAGCTGAGGGAAAAATAAAATAAAGTCAAAATTGCAATCACTATCATTCATATTTCCTTCTACAATTATTTTCTTAATTGTGTATAATCTCAAAATTATACGGATGATTGTAGAATTAAAACAGTGCACATGGAGTCTTTCTGGCAATGAAAAATTGCCTAAAACTGAATTACGAATAATTCATGCGCTCTTAAATGCATTAATATCTATAAAAAGAGAACACCATATTTCATCAGAATTTGGTAATATTCAGTATTCAGTATGTTAAACTTTGGAAACAGCCAAGATTGTAGTTTAATATTGAAAATATAGTTTTCCATGTTTTTGAGTTTCAAATGGTTCTAATCTGTATTTATGGCAGAACTCTGTAGATTCATAAATTTAGATGAAGGATCCCTTCCAAGACACATAAATATCGATTTCTCACACTAATACCTGACTAGGGAGACTCTTACTTAAAAATTTCAACAATAATACCGAGAAGTCACGAAAAATATCTCTTTCCTTGTATTACAAAAAGTTCCTGCAAGACTTTCCAGAATAAAAATATATATATATATATATATCATAGTCAATACATTCAATTTCTATATTTGAATTTGATAGTACAGAGAAGCTGATTGATGAAAACTTACCATCCTCTGCACTGGTGTAGGCAGGGACATCGTACCGCGTCAGGAAAAAGGTCACCTGAGCATTAGCTACCTGTTCCACAGTAGAGTAATACGAAGCCATTTGCCCGTCATTGCCAACAATAGAAAACCAACCTGCCGATGTAGAAGAAGCAAATTAACATCATAAAATACTTTAGTATCTAACACTTTTAATATCTATCACATCACATGAGATAAACCAGGAGTTTAAGAAGTACAATAAATTTCTCGTTCATTTTACACAATCTTAATGCTCTAGGAACTAATCTTCTTCTATCACCATTCTTAAACATACTGTATTGTTGACAAATTATCCTGCTTTTCCATAGTATTTAATTTCCTATGCATGCTTTAGAGTAATGTGGAATATAAAAAACACTTTTTCCCAAACAGTAACAGATTACTCCATAACTTCCACAGTTTTGTGAGCTCTCCAATTATTTTCATGCTGACGGTAGCTTACAATCAAAATTGCCTACACAGATCGATCAAAGAGACATACCGGTATCTTCGTTGATGATAGAACTGACTTTGAAGTGCATAGCCCATATTTCTAATAGCTTTCTCTTATCTTTGTTTTGTTTTCAAACAGGCACACCTAACTCTCATTTCTATATATAAACTTTCAACTGCAATAAGTATTGCTGTTTTAAGATATTAGCATCTTGAGTGTAAATCACTACGTTTTCCCACTTCAAAAGCTTGTCATGTCCCCTTTTAGCTGTTTTAAGAATTCAATTGCTACTTTATTTGTAGATATGTTACAAAAGCATGAACAAAAACATACCACACATAACCTAATCTATCTTTTTTGTATACATGCATCAATTCGTTATCTACCTACATAAACGTTATGTGTATATATATATATGTATGCATATATATATATATATATATATATATATATATATATATATATATATATATATATATATATGTATGTATATATATGTATACACACACACACACACACACACATATATATATATATATATATATATATATATATATATATATATATATATATAATTCTTAATAATTCTTTGTAATTCATTATGATCTACCTGAACTTAATAATCAATAAAGGTGTTCAGAAATCAACAGAAACACTGTACTTTGGAAGACGTTTCTTAAAAATTCTTCCATAGATAATAATGGATCACGGAGCAAAGTACCTTCTTATATTCATCATTTGCTTAAAAGTTTGGAATTTCCATCTAGCTTTTTTAGCGAGAGAGAGAGAGAGAGAGAGAGAGAGAGAGAGAGAGAGAGAGAGAGAGAGAGAGAGAGAGAGAGAGAGAGAGAGAGAGTTGCAATTTCTTACTCCCTTTCAAATTACTATGCAAAGTTCCTTTGTTTCCAGTTCAATGGAGCGATTAACAAAAGAAATGCACAAAAGAAATACACGAGGCAAAGACACTGATTACCAGTAAAATTTGGGATGGTTATAGTACATGAATATGTGGATATCTGAATATGCAAAATAAACTCATGGAAGGCTTCATAAAAATCAAAATGTCTTGTTAAACAAGACCAAAATGAAAGAAGGTGGTCATTTAGCCCCAGTAGCAACAAAAATCAGCATAATTAGGTTGAAGTTTCAAAGTTATTACGCATCTCGTAAAGAACTACAGAGCTTCTTTTGAGCAATATCTATTGAAATGAACAAATAAAGTTATGTTTCTTTTATTCTAATGTCTATGACGTTGGATCCTCTACGATTTTGTTTCTCCTTTTTATTCCTATAAGGTGAAATGCTATAATGATAATACACGGCCGCTCAACGCCCCCCCCCCCCCCTTATTACCTATATCATCAAAGGGATCCTGCTTTTCCAAGTGCGGTTGTAGCTTAGCTAATAATAATAATAATAATAATTCATAATCAGCGTTAGATAAGCTGATATCAATGCTAATGATTAAAGCAAGTGTTTAAATAGAGTACTTCACTCAAAATGGAAAGCCAAAAGCTATAGAATGTATAAACCAAATATGAAATTGACTCAATTAATTGAAGAAATCGGCCAGTCAATTCAACGAGAGAGAGAGAGAGAGAGAGAGAGAGAGAGAGAGAGAGAGAGAGAGAGAGAGAGAGAGAGAGAGAGAGATCTGTGACCAAAGTGCTAAGAAATATTTCTGTCAGTGTGTTTTAGAAGACATTTATAGGACTCTGGATTCGTGTGACCAGTTCCTTTACTGAAGCATAATCATGATATGTTTGTAGTATCCCAGCTATCGAACAAAAATGGTAAGTTGACAAGAAAATATTATTATTAGGTATTATCTGGCATCGTAACAGCAGAGGTCATTGATGTGACAAGAAAATAAATAAGGAAAAAAAATTAGAAGACTTATGAAGAATAAATCGTGACGTTGACTTGAAATATTTTATTAATTATTTGATGAAAGGTTCTCTGTGCATTAGGACATCAAAGGCGAGGATTACGATTAAATATAAAAATAAAAGAGACGACACGGGCCAGATAAAGAGTTCATTTCCATTATCTTGATGTTAAAAATTAAACAGGTACAAAAGATTTTTTCAATTACTTTCTTGAATAGATAAAGATTCAATGTTTTGGCAAAGGAATGCGGAGTATAAACCAAAATCATGTAACAAAAAATTCAGTCACGCTTTCCTTCGTCAAATTGCTATTATGTAAGTAAGCGGACGACCCGGTTTTTGAAAGGCTTTAGTTATATAGTCACGAAAATAAAAATATTTTAATTATGAATAATGATAATAGATATGGGGAGAATAATAATTGACATATCTGGTTTAAATCAGATTGCCAAATGTTTCTATGATGCAGTATTTAAGCAGTGATCCAAAAATATATGTATAAATTATCAGCACTGTCAAACAGAAGATGCAATTACCAGAAATTAATAAAAAAAAATATTTCATACTAAGGTCACACAAATACTAATTAGACTAAGCAGGCTAAATTCTAATATCAATGAACTTATATATGATACATAAGAATAATCTGCATATAACAAAACAAGTAATGTATTGACATCTTGAAAGAAATCGGTGGAAAGCGTGACACCAACCAATTATATTTTTCGTCATCACTGCACCGAACTTTCTTTCCACTGTTGAACAATGATCCCCTTATGCAAGAGATGGCCTCAGACGAAAAGAAAGAAGCACTCTCATCCAGCCCAACCCAAACCATGAAACTGGTGAGGAAAGATAGGGAAAAGAGACAGGAAGGTAACTGGTGAGGAAACAAGGAGAAGCATGGACAGTAGCTGTCCGTCATGGCAGTACATTTTGGTTAACCACCGTCGCAAGATTGCTAACGCAACGTAAGACATCATCACCTTCCATGCAAGAACACTTTGCCATCACATATACAATGCAGACATTATTTGCCCATGCATGAAAACGTCTTCTGACTTATTTTTACCGATGTATTGTCAAGAGAGATCGTATTGTAGGCTACCAGATTAGAAATACATCAAACCACTTTGTCTAGCAATAACCCACTGAATGAATACTATATCAAATACTTAAATTCTATTATAGAACCTTATTTCTTATTATACAATATAGGTAAAAAAATATGTTATTTATAAGATAAAAGTATTATTTAAAGTACATTAATATTATTTGTAAACTCCAGGAAAAGAAAATAAAACATTGGAAAAAAAAAGGATATAAACAATGAATTGCATACCTGAGTAGGAATCTGGAATAACAATAGAAGGTCCAACTGGAGTGAAACTACCATCCCTGCTAGGCTTTAGGGATACACCTCGAACCTGAAATAATAATAATAATAATAATAATAATAATAATAATAATAATAATAATAATAATAATAATACCAATAATAATAATAATAATAATGATAATAATAATAATGACAAGGAGAAAGGACAACCGTTGTTGGAACCCGTTGAATTAAGGACAAGTTTTTTTTTTTATTTATTGTGCAATATATAACTTATCAATTATTGAGATGTAAGTATTTATCTACAGATTACATGCACTAATTCTTAAGAGTCTATATTTGTGTTGGAATACACACAAGTCCTAGATCAAATAGTTAAGTTATCTAGTTTCAATATTAAACCAATCTTTACTTAAAACAACAATTGTCAAATGGATTTATCCCTGTTTAGAAAATGCAACTTAAATACTGAACTAAAATTTGATGTCTCCCAGGGCTGTCTAAGATCAGGGAAAACATGAAACGATAAGCAAGTCATTTGGAGTTTGTAAACACAGCTGTTTTCCACTCGTCAGTTCTCCTCAAATATTTACTTTCCTTCATCTTTCATAAATTGTTTTTACCAATTCGTTTTATTTTTGTCTTATATTTTCCATTCAATATGTGTTTTGTGGAGAGACAAAATTTAGAAGCGAATAAACACTTACGATTGTCTGTCTCGATCCACTTACCTACTTGATTTCTAAATAAAAAATATACTGATATATCAGATATTTGTGCCAGAGAAAACGTCGGCTCTTTCACACTTTCCAAAATATTTGGACTTAGAATGAACATCTAAAGCGCATCTCGAGTTCAATATTTCTCTGGGATAAAAAGGTATTTACATAAGTAATATATATATATATATATATATATATATACATATATAAACAAATATATATACATACATATATATTATATATATACACTGTATATATATATATATATATATATATATATATATATATATATATATATATATATACATATATATATATAGTATATATATATATATATATATATATATATATACATAGTTTATATATATATATATATACAAGAAAATTTATGAATATAGTTATGAAAGCCTGTACATTCTACATATTTCTCCCCAAATTGTTTCTACTTGAGGCATTAAACAGTGTTTAAATTCCGAAAGCACTTCATTCTCAGCACCTAGCAACTATTTATTCCAACGTATTTTGGTTAAAACTACTTAAACCATTTCACTATGTATTGTCTGAGCTATATAGTCTTAAAAACATGAGTATATGAAACAAATTCTAATAACAGTACCGTTTTTTACTTAATAAACAGGCAAATATGTTAAATGTTAAGAGTTAGACCCGTGGACTTTATCGTATGAAATTTCATCCTGTAATTTTGTTCGATATTATATTCTACAGGTGTCTGTATAAACGAATGATCGACACATTTATTTAGCTTGTAAAAGAGACTAACAGTACATCATTCACGATAATCTCATATCTTTAAATATTGACGGATGTTATTTCTCATACTGACATTTAAAACGTTCTCAAATTTATTAGACAATTTCCTTCCATTTACCTAAACACCTATTAACACTATTATTCAGCAATGTTTAAAATGACATATACGTGCAACAAAGCCATTACTTATAATTTTCATAGAAATTATTGAATAAAGCAAAAAATAAAAAAAAAAACACACAATTCACATTTTAAAAGACAAAATATTGACTTTTCTAAATTTCATAAACAAGTAAATAACTTCAAAAAATGAAGGATAGTTTTCAACTTAATAATTAGATAAGAAAGTTTAGCATTTCTACATGCAAAGCATATACCTATAATAAAGGATTATATTGGAAAAGAGTGAGTTTTATTTAATATTATTTATACTGATGAAAGCAAATGTTAATTACAATGGAGACATTAATACAATCCAAAGAATAGTGACTTGCTTAAATCTCAAGAGCTGATTTCAGACAATTGGTGACACAACCTGTTTTTCATTATAAAATATATTAGTATTATCTATATAGCCCATAATTAACAATACCAAATCAAACTTCCAAAATTAATTACTATACGAGTATAATGAATCAATTAATGCAAATAATCGTAAGTAAACCATTAATAACTATATAAAAATATAAATGAATAAACAAAGCCATAACATACCTTGACAGAATTGTAAGTATTGTAGAGGAGAAGCGGGCGTGAGAGATCCAGGCCCGGGGGTGCCGTGGGCGTGAGAAGATGAGCTGCTGTGGGCAGCTTGTGTTTTTTCAGGAGATTTTTCGGCGTGAGAACCATGTTCAAAGGGACTAGATTAGGCCCATTGAAAGGGGGCAGGGCAGGGGGCACGCCCCTACTCCCCGAGGATATGGACGAATGTGTGCTGGAGGACATCTTAATGGCTCTTGATTGGGTCTCCTTTCTCGATGGTTTCTTGATTCGTTAGTTTCCTACCCTGGTTTCTTTAGTCTTTGTCGGAGCAGGGCAACTTAGTAGGCACATCTTCCCGGCATTTTAGAAGCAGAAAAAATATCAGTTTCTTTAAAGATTTTTTTATTTCGGTTTTCAAAAATGGATTATGATTATATTTGATTTCGTAATTTGGTCTTATTTGCTGTTGTAAGTTATTTTCATAAAGGATTAATTCACTTAATACATGCCACTATGATTTCCAGTTATTTTTTTTTTTAGAGAAGATAATGAAGAAATAATACCAGTCACAATACTGTTCAAAACTTTTTAGACTATTAAAAATCACCCTTTTTATTCGGTTAACACTCGATCACTTAACAACGTCCTGACCGACCTCAAGAACAGGTCATGGCTGACGTGGGCGCGAATGAGTGTGGGCGGAGGTGGGCGTGTTGCCAACTCCAAGAGATAAAACGTGACTCCTGAAGTTATATCCTGGCACTGCCGGTTAATATGCTTGCATGCAATTAAACTTCCCTTTCTTTCTCTTTCTAGTTATTATTTTTTGGAAACCTCTCCTTTTTTCTAATTTCTTAAAATTTGAGTATATTCTATTTTTCAAAAATTGTCACTTTTTGTTACTGGCACTTTGATTCCTTTCAAG
>NC_090730.1:141875009-141880009 GCF_036898095.1 Palaemon carinicauda
CTCTCTCTCTCTCTCTCTCTCTCTCTCTCTCTCTCTCTCTCTCTCTCTCTCTCTCTCTCTCTCTCTCTCTATTAACCATATGCAATAAACATTTCAATATGCTTCATTGGTTTCGAAATATTACAACGTCTAAAATACGGTGAACTCTAGGATAGTATAAAATTAAATCCAGACTCTTCTGTGAGTTGTATCAATAGATCATGTGTAGTAAAACTTTATATAAACATATAAATGTGTATGTATGTATGTATGTATGTATGTATGTATGAATATATATATATATATATATATATATATATATATATATATATATATATATATATATATATATAAACATACACTATATGAAGAAAAATTAGTATAAATATGCAAGAGAACCGATGTAAAATATAGTGGGCTAGTTCATGAATACTGTCATAAACATTGAATATATCAAATTGCTGAAAGACAAAAAGACTGGTTGGTGTACACAAGAACCTGTGCCTGACAAAGCAGAAAAAAACGAGAAGGGCAAACAGTTATAAGTTTGACACAAATGCAAAATAAGTTTTGAGAGAGAGAGAGAGAGAGAGAGAGAGAGAGAGAGAGAGAGAGAGAGAGAGAGAGAGAGAGAGAGAGAGAGAGAGAGAGAGAGAGAGAGAGAATCTCCCATATGATAGGATTAAGGAAGAATAAAAAGCTTATACTATGTTGCACTGGCTCTTTAAATAAATAAATACAATGAACCCAAAAGAGGGATTAAAGCCAAGATCTACTGTACATGCTCCGAGATCATGGATATTGACCACTTGCCTTCACACCAGACTCCTTAAGTAAGTTTGTTGAAAGTCCTCAGTATGCTGATATACATTACCGCAAATATACATAATTTTACGTATATCAATTCACATATATATGCAAGTTTATGTTTGTATCTATATATAAATATAATATAAATATTTATATATAAACATATATGCACATACTTATATTTATATGTGATACATATACATATACCGTATATATATATATATATATATATATATATATATATATATATATATATATATATATATATATATATATATATATACACATACTTATATATACATACATATACATTTATTAATATACAATATCATACTTTATATACATATATGTACACCAAAACAGATGCTGGCATCCTAATCATCATTCCATACATTAATACCTTTACAAAATTCATTATTTCACCTCGGATGATTTATCATTTTAAAATCACCTTCAAGTAGGAGGCACCTCTCATTCTGAAAAACTGCCAATGAAAAAAAAAAAACTATAAAAACTGACTTAATCCTGGTCGTTACGGAGATAATTTTAGTGACTTATTTCATCATTGAAGTTCTACTTATTCTATATCGTTCTACGAAAATACTTTTACCCTGACGTCAATAAACTCGTTCTTTCAAATTAAGTTTTGTTTTTTTTCATTATCATTCAAAAATACAAAAAGAGTATGGTAGAAAAAAACCATTGCTTTTTAATTAAGGAAATATATTAATATATTTTTCAACAAATTCACTTTCGATATATCCTTCCCTAAGTATCCTATTACATGCGACGAAAGAAAATAACATTAAAAGCGAACCTTTTGTTAAGTTACTATTCTCCTAATCTATTTTTTCTTACAATCTTCTTCAATTACACCCAACCACCTTATATCATGCTTATCACGACAAGTTTTTGCTTCAGCCCCAAAAAATAGTTACTCTTAAGAAAACTTCCTCCTCTCGCCTAAAAAAGGTTTTGGAAGGCTTATACGTGTAAGGTCAAAGAGCAGGAGACCCTATAAAAGGACGTCTCTGGCCAGTCGCCTGTTGAGATAGTTTCCAATTTGGAAGATTATTGATGGTTGTCAATTGTGCCTTCCAGGTATAAACGCCAGAAGTAAACAATAGAAGACGGTGATAATAATCCTAATGGCAATATCAAGAGAATTACAAACAACGATAGCATTGATGATGGTAACTGTAAGAGCAATCATAACAACAAAAGCAATAGCAATAATCCCCAGTAAATTATCCTTACATAGGCAGCAAAATATCACCACTCCAAAGGTCCCCTCAACCAAAAAGTTATGTCTATCTCTACCAAAGTCTCAAAGTTTCATGCTAGTCACAGAACATACGTTTGATGTAATTTTTTTTTAGGATTAAACTTTCTTCGTAATCCGACTCACAAAATGGTAATGGACGAATATACAAACACAAAGCAAACGAACCAGGCCAAGAAAGCAAACGCAATGGCCGAGGTAATTACGGGTATAAATGTACAATAATAATGCAAATCTAAATCTATTTCTAAATCAGCAGATTGTTCCTTTATACAAGTAGCCAAATAAAACGCCGAAGCCCAAACGGACGTTGCAGCGTCGACAAAAGGAAAATGTATAGAAGAAAATAAACAAAAACTCTATACAAACAAAACCAATTTAGTCTTGAATAAAGACGTTTTTAACAGTAATAGACTAATCTCGATGACGTATCCAAGAGAGTGCATCAAACTCACAGTTGACTCCTCCGAATAATAATTATTCCTAGCTGACGAAATCTAACAAAATATTGCGCAACCTCCGGAATTCCATCGATGTTACTCTGTAGCGATTCGAAAGGGGTATGAACACGTGCCGCTGAAAGGGGACGAACTGGCGTCCTATATCAGAAGTAAGAGGCGTCCAGTCACAATTTACCGCGTCTTTGTTAGCAACACACACCAGGGCAGCCGCTGAAGAGAAAGATACGTGTGACTTGCCATATATGGGAGCAGCAGTTGTTCCACGTTGCAGGCGTACGTATCTGTGGTGATATTTCGGGACGTTTTGTTTGATCACTTGGGATGCTACGAGTCTTGCTCTGATTCATCAAGTTACAGCAAACATCAGCGTGTCTCTGTAACCTACAATCGTTAAATTTACGAATTTCGTGTAAATTTACACTGTCACGGCTGGCCAGTAAACATTATTATTCAAGAAGTCTTTCTAAAGTAGAATCGTTAAATTTGTGAATTTTGTGTATATTTACAATATTAAATGTGACCTTTAATAGTAAACATTATTATTCAAGAGTTTCTAAATAATTGGGCATTTAAAATAGATAAACGCCTTAATAGTTACAAAGCTCTATAAATATACACGTAAATGGCATATCCTGGCCTCGAATAATTAGACAATTACACTATAACAATGCGTGTAACAAGGTAAAAAAGAGGCCACTAAACAAGTTGGACGATAATTAGCATCTTGACCTTTAGAATAATCAAGACGTACAACGATCATAACATAATACCAGCTATTATGGCAAATAAACTTACAAACAGAATATAGCGTAAATAATCGTAACTGCCTGCTGTAGCCTTCACTTGAAAAGTAAAAGCCAGCCCAATCTTTCTCTGTGGGTGGCTTCGATCTACATTTCATAGCAAGAAGAAACTAAAAAAATGACGAATTTCCCAACAATGACCTCTCTAGGAGGCAATGAAAGAGACCGTTTGTAATACATACTACAGTATATTTCACCGGCATCCCTCACCCTCTAATTTTGACATTTTTGTTGAAACTTCCACGGGAGATCATTTCCTCTTGATGGGTTGCAACACTGACTGCAGATTCTTCAAGGAGTCAAACAAGGGTGATGCCATCCTGTGGAATTCATCTCTCTCTCTCTCTCTCTCTCTCTCTCTCTCTCTCTCTCTCTCTCTCTCTCTCTCTCTCTCTCTCTCTCTCTCTCGTTGGTCATTGAGATCATCATCAGCTTGGTAACGAGAAAGAAAGCTCAAGACACTTGTTTTTCTAAAGCTAATCTGAGCAGAATTCTGAATCATATGAATATCACATAAACTTTCAAATGAATATAACATACCGGATTAGCCAGAGAAAGGCAGAGGTATTATTGTATATATTGAAGAAATGACGGGAAAAGGTCCTCCTTAAGCTAATTTCATAATGCATTTTCTATATAATTCTTGCATAAAATTAATGTTTTTCATCATAAATTTTGAAATCCTAGAAAAACGAACGAAAGCATTCCTTTCCAATTGGGGGGTTATAAACAGCTATGGTTATACTTCATATCACTATTACCCGAACGCAAAGCAACAATACAAGTAACATAGATCTCTCATCTAATGATATTTATGGATTCTAAAGGTTTATTAAAATCTTAAATACATAAAAATGTTGATATTTGAAGGTTGTTTTTTTTTATAATAAACACTATAAGACAATCTTTTTAATGTTAATAATAAAGCTAACTTTGTAAAGGCAATAATTAAAGTTAAAAAAAAAACTTAATTCCATATTTTTTTTACATGAAGTGTTGATATTTGAAGGGAGACTTTTTTTTAATAAAACCCCAATGCAACCTTCTTAATAAGTAACGACTGGAGTTCAACATTTTCCAAGTTTGGTCAACACCATTGATATCATGTACAATTATAGTTAAAAGCTAACAATAACTATTATAATAGTATTCACTATTATCATTCTTATTATCAATTGCAAAGCAACAACCCTAGATAGAAAAGCAGGATGCTATAAGCCCATGGGCTCCAACAAGAAAAATAGCCCAGTAAGGAAAGGAAATAAGGAAAAATAAAATATTCTGAGAATAGTAACATTAGAATAAATATCTCTTATATAAACTATAAAAACTTTAACAAAATAAGTGGATGAGAAATTAGATAGAATAGTGTGCCCGAGTATACCCTCAAGCAAGAGAACTCCAACCCAAGACAGTGGAAGACCATGGTACAGAGGCTATGGCACAGCCCAAGACTAGAGAACAATGGTTTGATTTTGGAGTGCCCTTCTCCTAGAAGAGCTGCTTACCATAGCTAAAGAGTCTCTTCTACCCTTACCAAGAGGAAAGTAGCCTCTGAACAAATACAGTGCACTAACCCCTTGGGTGAAGAAGAATTGTTTGGTAATCTCAGTGTTGTCAGGTGTACGACGACAAAGGAGAATATGTAAAGAATAGCCCAGACTA
>NC_090730.1:141885009-141894118 GCF_036898095.1 Palaemon carinicauda
ACTTGTCAATCGAGGGTCTCCTTCAATCCCATTTTTAAATTCCTACATGGAGAGTTACGCTCCAATGCCCCACCAAGGCTGATGAAGCCCTACCCCGTTCACCACTACGCCAAAATGATACGTGATATGGAAGAGCACTCAGCCGGACACTTTCGGGTTATCCATAAGGGATTTTAACATTTAATAATTATTAATTTTCTTATTCTTTTCCTCTAAATCGACGTGAGGGACCAATAGTTTAAGAGTTGTATTGTCTATGAAAATATTCTCTTCAAGAGAAAGAAATTACAATTCTAATAAGTAATCGAATCGCAGAGAGGTAGAACTGGTTGTACACACACACAAGCCTGTGCACATTTACTTGTACGCTCAGCTCTCACAATGGAATACACACGCGATGACTTCTTACTATCGATCTCACAATTGTGAAATTTTTTTGTCTTCGTTTGTATTTCGTACATCACGCAATCTTCCCCCTTTTTAAGCCTAATTTTCCATGTATATAAAGAAGTCTATTAATACGCCCTTTTCGGGCACTGACTAAGCTTGACTGAGTAGCTACGCTCATAGAGTACTCATGTCAAATACGCATATTCATGTATTATGTATTTACTTACGGGTACGTATACCCATAGACAGACAGACAGACACGCACACACACACACTATATATATATATACATACATATATATATATATATATATATATATATATATATATATATATATATATATATATATATATATACACATACATATATACATATATATATATATATTAATGGAGACCCAACTTGTTTCGTGTTTCAACAAATGTAGCTTCAATAAATAACAATACTAAGGATTGTGCTAATAAAGTAATATTCAAATATGAACACAAAAACTTACTCTGAATACAATGAATGTAAGGATGCCAGAGAGCTTCAAATCAATCAATCAATCTGAATACAATGAACGGCATTTGGCCATTACAGACATGATTAAGCCCAAGTTAATGAAAAAAAAAAAAAAAGATGAAACATAAAATCACGGTGAGGACGGAAACGACCAAGAAGCCAATGAAGATTAGTGAATTCCTCCATTGTATGCCACTTCCAGACGGAATTCTTGAAGCTAAACTTCCTGCCCAGACGGATCAGCGGCCGGGGAATTACCGTACCCGCTTATGCCCATCTGCCGCTCGAACCGTGGTCTAAACATATCCCTCAAAATCCTTAGGGCTATCCTAGACGACCATTTCCATGGGATCCCGCTCCCTCAACCATGTCCTTTTAATGTCCTACACGACCTTTCGAGGGCATGAGGGCATGTCCGTAGGTTCTCGAGCGTGTCCTACACATATTAATGGGCTGTTTTCCATCGTACGGGCATGGCACAAAGGATGAGCTGAATCAGATCCTTGTGTAGCCGAGATGATCTTCGGGTTTATGGCGCACTCCATAACCGTATAGCTAAGATAATGGTTAAGAAATGGGATAACGCAGAAATCTCTAAAACATTCAAATGGCTGAAACGTTTAAATCACTTGAAGGCAAACACTTCCATCCAACTAAACGTTTGCCTTACGAAAATCGAAGGATGTCATAATCATAACACCTAAACAACATGGCGCCTTCTATATAAACCTGGAGGCTTTTGATCAGCCAGTGGGGTCTCAGGGAACTTCAGGTATCATCGTGAAATGATGAGAGAATTGTCGAAATCTCTAAGATTCTAACATTTTCAGGACTCTCCATTGTACTTTAAACATAAGGAATAATTTATGAGTTCCCATTTGTCTTTAAATACACTATATATCTATCTAGGCACTATGTATATAGTACCTATGTATTTATTAATTTCTATATATTTGTGAATTTGTTTTGTAAATTACCTCGCCTCCATTCATCCTACAATTAAACATAATTCGATTTTACCATATATATCTGTAGGATATAACTTGCATACTACCATACATATTCGTAGAATATATGTTGCATACTATCATACATATTCGTAGAATATAAGTTACATGCTATAATACATATTCGTAGTATATAAGTTGCATGCTATAATACATATTCGTAGAATATAGATTGATACCATCATACATATTCGTAGAATATAAGTTGCATGCTATAATACATATTCGTAGAATATAGATTGATACCATCATACATATTCGTAGAATATAAGTTGCATGCTATAATACATATTCGTAGTATATAAGTTGCATGCTATAATACATATTCGTAGAATATAGATTGATACCATCATACATATTCGTAGAATATAAGTTGATACCATCATACATATTCGTAGAATATATGTTGCATACCATAATACATATCCATAACTTATAAGTTGCATACTATCATACATATGCGTAGGATATGTTGTATACTGTTTGTGCATGAGTTATTATGTTTATCCGTGTATACATTAAATACACCTTTAAAATCATTTATAACCCCCAACACCCGAGGATATAAGGAATGCTTAGGCCCTCAAACATGAGAGGCCCTTTACTTCCTGCAAGCCAGAGAGATTCAACAAGGCCTCCCGCCCACCCACCCCTCTAACCCTCCTTCTTCAACCTCGCTAGTTGGCTGTTGTACTGTGGCATCACGCCTCAGCAGGCGCAGGCACGCCGTTTGTTAGTTCTTTAAGGACAAGGATGTTGGCGCTGAGGTCTTTGTTCGGAAGACGACTCATTCCTTTGTCCGCTTCGGTGAACAACCAACCACCATCTCCACATCTTATTCTTCTTCTTCTTCTACTTTTTCTTGTTGGGTTTTACTAGCGTGATGCAGAGTGGTTGCAGGTGGGGACGCTCTCTGGAAAAGGAACTGAACAGGTGCCCCTTGCCGCAATGCAATGCATATCCGGTCACCGAAGGAGCATTGCCATATAATTTCCGGAAAGTGGAAAGTGAAATATTCTTCTTCTGACTGTCATCACGTCTAACGGGTTAATAATGATTGCTTAGTTATACGTAGAGTTAACAGGATATTGCCCTCATTATATACGTAACTATTGCAAATAGCTTGAACCAATATATCCTTTATATTTAATAAATGTATTTATATAAATCAAATCACGAAACTATAGCTCTTTCCAGAAATACACGATGCTTGACCGTCAAAATATCAGAGCGCCGATAGTTATTCCTACAATTGAATTGACTAGATAAAAGTAAAATCAAACGTCTCCAAAAATCGACTGGAAGACGTGAATCAAATTCACATAAACTCAAAATAATGCCCACTTACGACAAATGAAGTATGGTTGGATGGACTTTATTCCAACAAAATGATGATGAATTCAAGCAGATACATGAAGCAGCCATTGCTCTTGTAAGAGTATGCTCTGTTCCAAGGACAATTACAATTATTCAAATCAACAATTTAACGCAACATATTTCATCAAGTTCACTTTTATCGTCAATGGTAAAGATTGAAATTATTCAATAACACAATTTGGGTGAAGTTTCACCAAACATCTAAATCGTTATGTTTCTTCCGATGAGGGACCATTCGTTTTTCCCGCCTGTTTAGTTTTAAAGGTCGCTCATGAATTGCAGAAGCAAAGGACAGTGACAATGCCATAACAGGGCAATGTTCTAGAGACTAACCACATATAAATATGATCAGCGCCTATAACACCTTTCCACCCAAGCTAGGACCCGGAAAGGCTAGGCAATGGCTGCTGATGACTCAGCAGGTAGACCTATAGCCCCCCCCCCCCACCACCCCAGACTCACTATCCGAACCTCACAGGGATGGTTGCAGACACTATAAGAACCTATCGAGCTTGAGTGGGCCCCGAACCCCAGTCCAGCAGATCGCCGGGAGGGACGTTTCCAATATCAGTATCATTATTATCAATTGCTAAGCTACAACCCTACTTGGAAAAGCAGAATGCTATAAGCCCCAGGGGCTCCAACAGGGAAAATAGCCCAGTGAGGAAAGGAAACAAGGAAAAATAAAATATTTTAAGAACAGTAACATTGAAATAAATATCTTCTATATAAAGTATAAAAACTTGAGAAAAAAAAACAAAGGAAAAGATATAAGATAGAATAGTGTGCCCGAGTGTACACTCAAGCAAGACACCTCTAACCCAAGACAGTGGAAGACCATGGTACAGAGGCTATGGCACTACCAAAGACTAGAGAACAATGGTTTGATTTTGGAGTGTCCTCCTTGAAGAGCTGCTTACCATAGCTAAAGAGTCTCTTCTACCCTTACCAAGAGGAAAGGGGCTACTGAATAATCACAGTGCAGTAACCCCTTGGGTGAAGAAGAATTGTTTGGTAATCTCAAGTGTTGTCATGTGTACGAGGACAGAGGAGACTGTGTAAAGAATAGGGCAGACTATTCGGTGTGTGTGTAGGCAAAGAGAAAATGAACTATAACCAGAGAGAAGGATCCAATGTAGTGCTGTCTGGCCGGTCAAAGGACCCCATAACTCTCTAGCGGTAGTATCTCAATGGATGGCTGGTGCTCTGGCCAACCTACTACCTAATAACAACCGAAATTAGGATCAATAACAATTATTGCCACAATTATCATATTTCTTGCACATTTAAAGAAAGGGAGAACTTCCAGCTGTCTATGACAGAAAACAAAAATGCCGTGGAGGATCAAGATAAGTATGCCAAACACATCCTTGTATCATGAAAGAATCTACCAAGAGCCCTAGAGTTTGGATAGGTATGCTAACAGCTTTAGCGAAGGTTTGTAAATCCAGACTTGTCTAATATATTACTTTCTTTGCGATTACATTGCGAGGTACCTTTTTATTACCCTGTTTTTATTTCTTTAACTGGGCAATGGCTTTGAATATCACAATGAGTCTAATGTTTAGGTAGTCAATAAAGGCGAAGAACTATGGATATTCTAAATGCATTGCAGTACTCTAAGCTTGCTAAAGCATGCGCTCTCTCTCTCTCTCTCTCTCTCTCTCTCTCCTCTCTCTCTCTCTCTCTCTCTCTCTCTCTCTCTCTCTCTCTCTCTCCTCTCTCTCTCTCTCTATATATATATATATATACATACATATATATTATACATATATTTATATATATAATATATATATATATGTATATATATATATATATATATATATATATATATATATATATATATATATATATATATATACAGTATATAACATTACTGTTTCCCATAACCAAATGTTTCATAGAAAATCAACACAATAGTCACATTCACACCCTTTAGCTGTTGTATCATGAATGAATCTCCCATACAAAAGCGCTTCGACAATAACTGCTCCATGAGTCCATCAAAAAGGCTTACTGATCTGTCGAACCCATCAACACACCCTGTGCCTTTCGACCTTGTCTTGCCCTTACCCCTTCGCGCTTCCTAAATATCAAAAGACACCATTCTAATTAAGATTTTTACAGCATCTCTCCGGCCCTTGCCATGCCCTTCTCATCCCATTTTCTAACACTTATAAATTATACATTGCTTTCAATACCATATTAGCTTACATTCTCAGTTCAAGACCAAAACATCTTTAAATACTCTTACCCATTCTTTCCGTTATCCTAACAATTATTACCACTTTTATGTAATTCCATATTTATCACCTTGTCGATTACCTAACACCAAATACACCTTTGTCTCAACTATTACAAACTTTCTTTAATCTCACATTCAACATTCTCTCTCCACTTCCACAGAGAGAGAGAGTTCACCAATCCCTTCATTCAATCCTACCTAGGCTTTCCCAAAGGCAATTCAAGTCTCTTACAAATCTCTTGCAAACACATTGCTATCTTTCCTGCTTGGTGTATTCTGTAATCAATACTACATACGCTAAATGGATCAACCACTTCCACTCTTCTACCATTCAGACTAACATTTGTTAATACTTACACCCAAGTTTCCATATATTGTACCATCATTACCTCACTTTTGCTTGCATTTACTTTTTCTCCTAAAGAGAATTCTTTTTACCATTTTCTGCAATTTCTCCTCACTGCTCACAATCAACAGAATATAATCTGCAAGCAACAGCAACTACATATCCCACTTTAAAGAAAAATTCATAAACCAAAAATGATCTTTCTCGGATCTCTCGCATCACTCCATCATAAAGTTGAGCAGCAGGGGAGACATAACAAACCCTTGTTTAAAGGACATTTTCACACTAAACTAGTCTTCTCCTTCCTAAATCCATCTCACACAGTCTTTGTTCTATTATAAAATCTTTTAATTGCACTCCTATAATCTATGCAATAAATTTTCAAAACCTTCTAAAACGAGTATTCAGCATCCTTTCGATATTCACAGAACTTGTTTCATAATACACAATTACAAACACTCATACATACATACACACACATTATATATATATATATATATATATATATATATATATATATATACATATATATATATATATATATATATATATATATATATATATATATACATATATATATATATATACATATATATATATATATATATATATATATATATATATATTATATATATACATATATATATAATATATACATATACTGTATATATATACATACATATATATACATACACCACACGCATCTATGCATGCATTAACATTCAAGAGGTCACGTGTCCAAATTACCTATATTGCTATGCCTAAAATTTAAACTGGTTTCTTAAGTATACCATTGCAAAGTAGATATAGAAAAAATACGAAACGGACCAAACTTTAACATATCATTTATTTATCATTATTATTATTACTTGCTAAGCTACAACCCTAGTTGGAAAAGCAGGATATGCTATAAGCCGAGGGGCTCCAACAGGGAAAGTAACCCGGTGATGAAAGGAAACAAGGAAGCATAAAATATTTTAGGAACAGTAATAACATTAAAATAAATATTTCCTATATAAACTATAAAAACTTTAACAAAACAAGAGGAAGAGAAGTAAGATAGAATAGTGCGCCCGGGTGTACCCTCAAGCCAGAGAACTCTAATCCAAGACAAGTGGAAAATCATGCCTTGCATTTAAGGCAAAACTCAGAATTCAAAGAAAGAATCTCAGAAAAAGTCATCAGTGAATAAATGGAATAGCTATTGTAACTGAAATTACCAAACTAAATTTCGGAAATTGTCTAATTTGACTAATTGATTTTGGGTATAAAGCCTGGAAACTGTTGCCGAAGACGCCAATCAGCTCTCAAATTTCAGAGATTACATTACAAGCTACCTTACACAGATAAATATAATGTTCAATATTTATATCTGAAAACAAGTACTAAATTATATAGCGCCATTTGACTAGTTTCATTTGGTCTGCAATAAATTCATACACATCCTGAAAATTTCATGCATTAAAATTAAGTTTCTAAAATTATTCTTCAGAATTTCATACCAATATTTCAAAGCGTTGAATTAGAAAACCATTCGAGGTTTACATAAAACGAATAAAATTAGATATGGACCTTTTGATCATGATGAATTATTCATGAGGGATTCAAAACCCTAAAAAAAATTCATTGAAACAAGAAAAAAATAAAGCATTTTACATCATCCGCGCCACTAAGAAACATATCTCAAGTCAGTTTATAACTGGAAGGTAATAGAAATCGCCAAATGTACAGTAGAATTTTTAATGCAACTCGACCTAACTTGAGAGCCAACTACTGTAACCAAAGCACGAAAACCATTAGCCAACTTGAAACGACGAATATAAATGTCCAACGAAGAAACACATAAGACGGGAATCGCAAAGAAAAATAAGCCCGAGATTGGAACACCCGAAGACCGGAAAATGCCATTTTAGTTTTGGCAGGACAATCAACCCGCGGGGTAGAGTCGTTAGCGCTTTGCTGCTGGTGGTGGTTCTTCGCCTCTGTTGTTTTCGCCTCACATCATCTAACAGAGGCTTCTGGCTGCAGATGATGCTGGGCTTGACCAATCAGGGATCGGAGGTGGTACCGCGGTAGGTGGTCTGGTATTAGGCAAGATATTCTCTTTTTTTCTAAATATTTTCTAGATCATATTTCTTTTTAGAAATTTAAAATAATTTTGAAAAGCACGACTCAAATAAATTAGGTGATTTTTCTGTTGAGTTATATGGAGATAGTCATTCAGGTAAGATCTTATGTATATATAAACTGTTGTAATACGTAAAAAAAATACCTCTCATGTATATTTCTTGTTTCTATGTATGCATGTAATTTGCATCTCCTCTAAATAATAAAAAAGCAAGTGACTTGGTATCTATCATTCTATATATACACATTTACATATATATATATATATATATATATATATATATATATATATATATATATATATATATATATATTATATATATGTGTGTGTGTGTGTGTGTGTGTGTGTGTGTGTGTGTGTGTGTGTGTGTATCACGCTCAGCTCTCTGCGTTTCTCGGGTTAGGGACGAGTAGTCATACCATCATAAGAGACGGTACGTGTGATTGTGTGTATATTTATATAAATATTAAGCAGTCACTTTTGACAGGTCACGTACACTAGCTAGTTAAAGTACGAAAAGACCATCGGCAGCTTCCTGTGAAGTGACATCACCACTAAGAGGAATCACCTGACATTGACATTCTTTAGATGATTTCCTTGAAACTCGCATACTTCGCCACCAACTATTCCATGAACAGGAATAAACAATACTGTAATGACAATGATCTCATCAAGATAACGTTATTTTTTCAAGTACGTTACAATGACTCTTCATCTTTCTTTTGTAATTCATAAGCTCACCCCATCTGTCGGCAGGTCTTTTTCATAGATCTGTATATGAGAGAGAGAGAGAGAGAGAGAGAGAGGAGAGAAAGAGAGAGAGAGAGAGAGAGAGAGAGAGAGAGAGTATTTTTATCATCGTAATTACAATGATCTAATAAAGTTAATATTATTTTCTCCAAGTACGTTACAATAACTCTTCATCTTTCATAACTTATAAAAAACGCCCAATCCTCAGCAGCTTCTTTATACAGATCAATATGGAGAGAGAGAGAGAGAGAGAAGAGAGTGAGAGAGAGAGAGAGAGAGAGAGAGAGAGAGAGAGAGAGAGAGAGAGAGAAAGTTAATATTTTCATTATCGTAATTATAATGATCTCAACATGTTATTTTT
>NC_090730.1:141897118-141902118 GCF_036898095.1 Palaemon carinicauda
CAACTTCTGGTCTCACTGCTCCAGCATTCCTTCTATAATGAAGTAGCTTCTACACTCCCATGCAGGGCAGCCATGCCGTTTTGCTTTCTTCTCCGATGTATTGTTCAGTCACACTGTTCCAACAGGTTATCTGGTTTTCTTGTTTTCAAGGTTATCGTTTCTTGAGCAATGCATTTTAAATTGAAGTGTCTTTCCTTTTGGCTCCGTTAGAATATCTAGACTTTTAAACCTGGTTGGTCCTAAACCTAGTCCTCCCTGGAGCAGTCTCATTTCCTGTAACAGCTTGTAGTCTTGTGGCTTCAGGATTCTTTCTGTAATGAAGTAGCTTCTGTACTTCATAAAGAAATGGAAAACTGGTGGTATTGGTTTTGAAATCCTGTAAAACTTTGAGGATGATCCTTATATTTCAAATTTAATCACAAAATTTATATTTATTGAAAATTCTAACGATTTGTAGTTTCCATTTATCAAAGTTTGTTATTCAATTTTGGAGTGTCCAAAAATGTCTGTATTTTTCAGTTTCACCTTCATGATGAAGAACCAAATGAAGTTGGTTCGGAACAGCTGTCGGCACCAGATATTAAATGGCCGGACATGACAGCAGTTTTCACTTTTTCCTGAAGCCTAAAGGGAGTTTTGTTAAGTCTCAGAGATTTCATAGTATTTGGACGCCACAGATGTAACCTACATCAATTACTTACGCTAAAGCTCATACCTTAAATTATATATATATATATATATATATATATATATATATATATATATGTGTGTGTGTGTGTGTGTGTGTATACATTTAAATATGTGTATATATATGTATGTATGTATATATATATGTATATATATATATATATATATATATATATATATATATATATATATATATATATATATGAATTATTTGGTTGAAGACAAATAAATTTTAAACGTCGTTTAATGATATCTTTGATTCCCTATCTGATGATCATTTATTTATATGAAATCAAATAAAATTTAATTAAAATGAAAGGCGCCTGCAACGAATTTTCGTAATTACCTTGGGGAAATCCAGCTACCAGCCATCTCAATGTCGATAGAAATTCCAAGGCTTGGTTTTCATGGTAAACGTTTAGATACTGCCTTGTCTTAAACTATGCTCAGTGATGAAATCAAATGGTAGTCGTCTGTTTGTCCCTTTTTTATAATAAAAGATGAAGAAGAAGAAATAGAATTTGGGAAGAACATGGATAAACTTGTTCTTGGAAAAGATAGAGAAATTAGTCTTTTGAGTTATTTAGGTGGAGTAGATTACCGTATCTATAATGAAATAATTATTATTACCTGTTAATAGAAAGCATGACAGCAGTTAAAAACTAGGTGTTTTACAATCAGAATATATGTAAATGTATGAGAACGTTGGTACACAACTGTTTAATCCAAAATGTAAGTATCTTTACCATAAAAACATAAGTGTCTTTGTTGACTCAAACCGTAAAAGGACTCTGCTTTTTGTTGTGTTTGAGTATAAAACATTAAAAGTGGTTGAAAGCTGCCATCAAGGTTTGGTCATGGAAGGATACCAAAGAGGAAAACGCTTTAGAAGGTGAAAGTATGTGTATGTATGAGAGAGAGAGAGAGAGAGAGAGAGAGAGAGAGAGAGAGAGAGAGAGAGAGAGAGAGAGCGAGAGAGAGAGATGTCCACTGAAGCAGCATCTTCGCAACTTTGTTGAGTAAGGAAAGATTACCTCTAGGATTACGTGTTGCTGAACATCGCTCTTCATGAGGCGTGAGACTAATTTACTCAGAGGCGTTACTCATTGTCGCTTCTTCTCGAAATTAATACTCTTAAAAGATGTTGCTTATTATGACGGTGATCACGTCTTCCTACTTAGATTGATGTGGTTCGGTGGTGTCCCTCATCATTGCTGTTAGTTCGTGAGATCCATTTACTAGTGTTTATCCTCATTACTTCTCATTCATGAAGTTTCCTCATGCAGCGCTTTGCTTTGTTATCACTTAGTAGTTTTGTGTTAATTCGCTAAAACTGTCCTTTCAGCAATACCTTGATTGTGGTCAATAAATTCGTATGATTGGCCTTGATTTTAGTACTGCCTTTGACTGTGTTAATCATTAGATCTTGAACAGATGAGAGTAAGCTGGTCTTTTCTTGACAGCATTATTGAGTTTTCAAGTAATAGATTGCAAAAAGTAGTTATTGATTGACACCATAGTGACTATAGAAATATACCTTATGTTCCTCAGGGTACTGTTCTCGGCCCATTACTTTCCATACTATATACCCATGATAAGTATTTTGGCCTAGAAAACAAGATTGTTGCATATATAGATGATGCTATTCTCTTTGCATGAATTCATTCCCCAGAATGTAGACCTATTGTTGCTCAATTTCTAATATAGATCTACAAAAAATAGTGCATGATGAGAGTTATGGGAGATGAAATTGAACCCTAACAAAACTCTAGAAGTATGGTCGTAATTGGTCACGACAGTGGCTCCTAAACATTAAGATCTTTGCATTGACAATGTCTTTTTTAACTATAGTATATTTAAAATTCTTGATATGATTCTTCATTGCAAATATACTTTTTAGAAACACAGTTTGTCTGTTTCTTCTTTGATTGCAAAAAAAAAATAGATAAATAAAATGTACATTTAGAAGATATTTTAAGAATTATGGTGATCAGTCTATCCTGAGGAAATGTTTTAATTATTGTGCTCCTGTCTGGTCTTAAGTTTTATTCCAGCTGTATCAGATTGTGGAAGGATCTTCCTATCAGGGATGAGTCGATGGAACTTCAGATCTTCAAACTTGTTACAAATATTTTTCTGTTGAACAGGTTGACCTAAGTCTCATTTCCTATTTTATATATGACTGGTCTATTTTAACGTTGTTGCTGGCCTTGTATTCTTTCATTACTTCATATGTATTGCTTGTTTATTGCTTTATTTCCTTTCCGCACTGAGCTGCTTTCTCTGTTGAAGCCCTTGGGCTTGTAGCATCCTATTTTGCCATCTGAGGTTGTATCTGTTTCAGTAATAATAGTAATAGTTGTAAGCCGAAGTTTTTTTTTTTTTTCACTTGGTAAAGATTAAACGTCTGGTTTAGTCTTGTAAAATCTTATAGGATGGTTTGATGTGTCTCTAAAGACACTTTCATTATTTCTGGTCTTATTTTTAAACGTATATCCATTTACCTAGTAGTTCAGTGTTTTGACTGAACGCTTTATTAGAAATGTTACCTGGATCTGTCTAGATAAAAATTAATATTAGCTCGGTTCGTTCGATGAAAATTAAGATTAGCTGGGTTCGTTTAGATAAAAATTAAGATTAGCTGGGTTCGTTTAGATAAAAATTAAGATTAGCTGGGTTCGTTTAGATAAAAATTAAGATTAGCTGGGTTCGTTTACATACAAGTGAGATTAACTAGGTTTACCTAGATGAAGCCAAGATTAACTAGGTTCATTTAGATAAAATTTAGATTAGGTGGTTCGTCTAGATGAAACCGAGATTAGCTTGGTTCGTCTAGATAAAAATAAGATTAGCTGGGTTCGTTGTAGATAAAACTGAGATTAGCTAGGTTCGTCTAGATAAAAATAATATTACCTGGGTTCGTTCTAAATTAAACCGAGATTAGCTGGGTTCTTTTAGATAAAACAGATTTGCTGATTTCGCCTAGATAAATCCTAAATTAGCTGGGTTCGTATAGATTAAACAGAGATTATCTAGGTTCGTCTAAATAGATCAGAGATTAGCTGGCGTCTTGTAGATAAAACTGAGATTAACTAGATTTGTCTAGATAAAACTGAAATTATCTAAGTTCGTCTAGATATAACAGAGCTTATCTGGCTTCATCTAGATAAAACTGAATTAAGTACCTGATTTTTAGCAGTCTTTGGTGTGTTACAACCAGGGTGCAGTAGGACATACTGTAGATCTAGGAGGCTCTCAAATAAAGACTTTCTAGGTAAAACCTTCTAGAAAAGAGGATGCGTAGTTGAATGAAAATATAATCTATGAATTCTTGTATTTTTATCTGGTAATGAATAACGAAGCCATTCGCCTAGTCATCATGTGGATTACTTTTCTGAGGATTTGAAGGAATCATCTGTTTCCTTCAGGTAATCACTGTTACGTCATTCCCTATTACTCATCAGTTCCCATTAAAAAGTCCTTCGTCAACTCATTCTTTGTCATCCCAGTTCACTTATCTAAATTACTTTTAACTATAATTAATAGTAATTATCCTCTTTACTCATAAAGCATCTCTCAGAAAAAAATAGTATTCGCGGAATGTGTATATAGAATTATATATATGTAAGTATTATATATATATAAATATATATGTATATATATATATATATATATATATATATATATATATATTCATTCATCATCATTTCCTCCTCCGCTATTGACACAAAGGGTCTCGGGTAGATTCATGTATTTATATTTGTGTATATAAGTATGCATTCATCAAATGCCTAAGTCCCTTTAGGAGGTATCGTGTAAGATCGGTACATCGTGCAGGTTTCTCAACAGCCCTTCCCTCTCGGAGCGAGTGGTCTAATACTACCAAACGTGAGTTGAGAGCTTTACCTCTCAGCCAAATATCCATTACGGCTGACGTGGGCGCCGGGTTCCCCTCATTCTAAGATATATATCTCTCTCTCACTCTCTCTCTCTCTCTCTCTATTTATATATATATATATATATATATATATATATATATATATATATATATATATATATATATAATTTTCCTTTATACATAATTTTACTACAACTTTATTCAAATCAGTCGCTATCCGTAGTAAAGTTCTGTATAAAGGAAATTGAGATGCGTATATATATATATATATATATATATATATATATATGTGTGTGTGTATATATATATATATATATATATATATATATATATACACGCGCGCGCGCGCATCTAATTTTCCTTTATACATAAATACTACGAAGAGGGGCTTATTCGACTGAAGAAAGTTGTATTA
>NC_090730.1:141912118-141916140 GCF_036898095.1 Palaemon carinicauda
TCGATTTTAGCATCAATATGATTATCAGTGTTTTGTTACTGACATATCCAACCATTTCTGGCAATTTCTTTTTTTTTCCATAGATGCCCTCACGTTGCTATGTTGTCCACGCTAAATATAGCTCTTTGGTCGAGTGAGCTGGAATTTAGACATCAGCTTTCTTAGCAACAACAGAAATGTGGCAACCTACGATGATCCCTTATGTGGAAAGTTATCATTGAAGCAATTTAAATATTTGGTTAAAAGAGTCTCTCTCTCTCTCTCTCTCTCTCTCTCTCTCTCTCTGTATTTTCTAGTGAACATTTTTATATCCATTTGTGCCGGCAAGAATCTATTAATAATGTATATGATTTCGTACTTTTATCGTAGGAATTGTATTGTAAAGAGGTAAAATAGAAAAAAAATATAATTTTGCGGGCGTATATTATTTACTGTATATTAACGTAGTTGTCTGTCCATGTAAACACACTTGAAAAATATACGCATTGTAATAATTGAAAGAAAAACGGAAAGGAAATTATCGATTGTGATGTTTGTTTACAGACAGTAAATGTAAAACGAAGATAAACTCCACCACTCGGCTCTAATAATCTCTTCCTGTAGGTATAAGGCAGTAGAAGTCAACAGACCCCATACGTGGGTGAGCATAATACACGGCATGTATATCTCATAGCCTAAGCTTTCTTAAGCCGATCAGCCCTTCTCTTATCAGGGTTCGCTTGCCTTATAAGGGACGAGAGGCAACATCGCCGGACGAGTTCATATCGACTGAGGTAGGCGGCCTGTCATTGTAATCGCGATCTGCAACGCGGTAGCCCTACGCTCCCTGTGGCGGGACCCTTCGATAACTAAACTCATGCTTTTTTGTTTATGTAATGGCGTGGGGTTCTATCCCGTAGGTTAGTTTTATTGTAGGATGGTCTATGTCTTCTTTTGATATGCGTTAGAAGGTTTTATATATCATTTAGTTATCTTCTATATTATTCATTCATCTTTTTTTCTTGTTTTAATCTGATTCTGAGTAATTACCTCCGTCAATGAGGTTGGGAGGAGGTTATGTTTTCGCCCCTGTTTGTTTGTTTGTTTATGAACAATTTCATGGCCACAATTTTACTCGTAGAGTAGTGAAACTTTCAGGGATTAATTGTTATGTTGAGACGCGGATGTGATTCAATTTGAAAGCCCAAGTCAAAGATCAAGGTTAAGGTCGATCAAATGTCTACCGAAATAAACTGCCATGACGGAGATCTGCACTCTGAGGGCTTTTATAGTTTTAGGATGGTTTTCGTTTATTTTCTTGCGTTCTAAGGTTCTTCGAGCGTATCGAAGTGTCTTCCACAATCTGAATCAGATATGCACAATAACCACGAAGACAATTATGAGAAGTAATAGTCTTACTTCACAGTTCGTACATCGGCCCGGGGGGGGGGGGGGGGTGTTGGACCCTTGCGCACCCAAGCGATTAGATCACATTGTAACCTAGGCAGAGATGGGTAACAAGTAACTCTTATTATTGTTAATGGAGGGACCCCAAGAAATCTTTAGTGTGAAGAGCTATCCTTTTCCGAGTCATTAGATATATGGGTTAGTTCAGAGTCAATAGATTAGCCTTTATTCAGGGCACGAGTGTATCAGATTTCCTTTCACACTAAGTAGAAGCATATTCATGTACAACACTTGCGTAACATTATCTTTCATTACAAGCTGAAATGCAAATGAGGTAAGAAACTGATATCTGAACTGAATCGTGAAAGAGATGTTCCGAATTTAAATTCCTAAAAATCAAGAAGCATAAATTTCTGTTTTTTTCGACAGCAATTAATTTATTTGTTAGCCGAGCATTACTAATTGACTGCATATTATCCGTTAGATGTATTTTTTTTCTTAAAAGTCCATTCCCCTTGAGGATTGCTATCAGGTTGAAAAAATTCTCATCATCACAACCAAAAAAATCTTTGATTTTGTCCCATTTGTTAATAAGGGAGCAAAGGAAAAAAACGTGTCTGAAGCGTTTCAAATGAAACAAAACACACCAGACTTAATATGATATTGTTCTCTGTTGACAGTTTTGTCAATATTGTAAATATTTGTTCCTACGTTTCCTAAACGAATTGATTATCTCTCTCTCTCTCTCTCTCACTCTCTCTCTCTCTCTCTCTCTCTCTCTCTCACATTTTTGTCAAATAGTGTAAGTATTTGGTGCTACTTTTGGTGAGCAAATTTATCTCTTTCTCTCTCTCACACACACAGTTTGGTCAAATATTGTAAATATTTGGTGCTACTTTACTTGTGGTGAGCAAATTCATCTCTCTCTCTCTCTCATCTCTCTCTCTCTCCTCTCTCTCTCTCTCTCTTTTTTTTTGTCAAATAGTGTAAGTATTTGGTGCTACTTTTGGTGAGAAAATTTATCTCTTTCTCTCTCTCACACACACAGTTTGGTCAAATAATGTAAATATTTGGTGCTACTTTTACTTTGGTGAGCAAATTCATCTCTCTCTCTCTCTCTCCTCTCTCTCTCTCTCTCTCTCTCGGAAAAGTTTAAAGCCATTAGTCAACACTGAAGGTGCTACTTTTTATATTTCGTACATCATTATAAGTTTCTGTTTTTTCTCAGTTCGATGACACTTGCTGTTATCACCATTTTTTACAATCTCTCTCTCTCTCTCTCTCTCTCCTCTCTCTCTCTCTCTCTCTCTCACACATTTTTGTCAAATAGTGTAAGTATTTGGTGTTACTTTTGGTGAGTAAATCTATCTCTTTCTCTTACACACTTACACAGTTTTGTCGAATATTGTAAATATTTGGTGCTACTTTTGGTGAGTAAATTCATCTCTCTCTCTCTCTCTCTCTCTCTCTCTCTCTCTCTCTCGTGACGTAAATGCCGATGTGCTAGTAGGTCTCTGATCTTTCCGTCTCGCACCGACGGTTTTATTTCATGTTTAAGTTGCCCAATCTTATGCTGCATCCTTTACTCGGACGTGTTCACAGGAAATTCATGTTGCCAAGTATATCCCATGAAAAGTAAAGGAAATAGTTTACAGTGACTAATGTTGCAAAAGAAATTATTCATATCTTGAACTCTGGTTGCTGTATATCAACGTAGAGCATTTCAGTAAATTAAGTTTTTGAAGTTTTATCTCTTCTCATGGGTCTTATATAAGTCCAAGTTTTAGCTGATTTTTAAATAATAAAACCATTTCGACAACAATACTGCTGCTACTTGTGGTTGCTGTTTACTATCAGTAATTGCACAATTAACTTCTAAAATTATGATAGTAATAGTATTAATAGTAATTTCGGCTCCAAAAACTGAGTTGACTTTAAGTGGAGTACGAATGAGATATTTGAAAAAAAAATAGTTAAAAAAGAAGGAAAAGAAAAAGTAACAAAAAAAAAGGCAAACAAAAAGCTCAACGGAACAATAAACCTAGAGAGTATATTTTTCACGAGGCTGAGCCAGAGGATGATCTCAGATCGTACTAGCCGAGAGTGACCTTAGGTTCTCTTTAAGGGGGTTCAACGTCCTGACTTCTTTAAGCAAGTAGAGAGAATGGAGGAATTTATATGAGATATGCAAATGGTGGAGTCTGGGAGATTTTTTTTTCTCTCGATCTTCTAGTGTCGCTGCTTAAAATGGAAACCCTGATGTATCGTGGATAAAGGTTGAGCGTGGAAGAGGTTTTTGTTCTGTAGAAGCGCCAACCAGAAAGATCAGATTCTTGAAGGCCGTTCTTGTATCAGGCAAAGACCCCGGAAATTGTCCTTAACTGGGAGGTGGTCTGGCTTGAGAGAGAGAGAGAGAGAGAGAGAGAGAGAGAGAGATTAAATGAAATATGAATAGTACTTTCGTTTACATTAAAATAGCTTTTTTTAGATTTCTGTAGGAAAGATTCATATTATATATTTATATATATATATATATATATATATACACACACATATATATATATATATATATATACACATATATATAAACATATATAAACATATATATTTATCTATCTTTCCGGTCACGCTCAATT
>NC_090730.1:141921640-141926640 GCF_036898095.1 Palaemon carinicauda
TGAGAGAGATTCCTTATTACTATATATATATATATATATATATATATATATATATATATATATATATGTTTATGTATATATGTATGTATGTATATGTATATATGTATTTATGTATATATATATATATATATATATATAGAGAGAGAGAGAGAGAGAGAGAGAGAGAGAGAGAGAGAGAGAGAGAGAGAGAGATTCCTCATTATGAACTTGCTGAATTTCCCATTGCGTAAAAGTCCACGAATTATCTCCACGATCTCGCCCTTCTTTGGGTAGGCCAAGACCACAGCAGCATCGCTCCCTGGTGCAAGCCCTGTCTGCGAGAGTCCAGTGCCCATTCAAGTTTTATAAAAAAGGAAGGAAAACGATAAGCGAAAAGACGACGTTGAATTTACGGCCGCCCCAAAACAAGCGCGAGATCTCGCAAGGACGGTAATGGTTGGTTGAGGCAATGATGATTTGGAAGACCAGCCAAAACGGTGGGATAAATTCATATAATATTTCAAACGCAACTAGTTATATCCCTGGTAGAGTAATAACACGGACGGGATAATGCAAGGTTTTTTTGCTTAGCTCTTCTTTTGGATCGTACGAGCTGTGCTGTGTTGGGGAAACGGTGTTCCGGGTATTTTTTTTTTCTTTTGCGCGTGGAGACCAATAGGACGTGTGATCTATTTCCATTTTTTAAAAAATGAACAGAAAAGAAAAGGACAGAAAAGTAAGAATAATGCGAATGAATTGATAGACCTTCTTAAAGAGGTTGTATAAATAAGGAAAGCAAAAGCATGAAGAAAATGAAGAAAAGGGCAAGAAAGTAAGAATGTTGAGAAGGAATTGATAGATCTTAAAAGAAAACGAAACTTTATAGACCTTAGAAGAAAAGTTTATGAATCAGGAAAGAAAAATCATGAATAAAATTTTAAAGCTTCGTTGAATTGTGTAATGTAAGGATTAACGGAACTCCCAAATGATGGAAGATGCGACCTAAAAGGTGTTGCAATATGGTGAACCTGTGAAACGTGCTTCATAGACTACCTGAAGGATTTTCCTGATCCATAATGTCGGATTTAACACCCATAAAAGACTCCTGTATGTGGCAGGCATCAATGATAATTTTAATTGACTGTTTGCAGAATATTGTGACTAAATAGATTAATTAAATCGTATTAAATATGAATGAACAAGCTCAGATTTGACTAAATAAAGATTAAAATTCAGCATTTAAATATTTTCATTTTATTTTAATGTTATAATCCAGTGGTTCCCAAACTTTTTTTCTGTCATTTCCCCCCTGCACCCAGATTTCCCCCTTCATGTGTATGAGGGAAAGAGTAATTAAAACACACTTGAGACTATTTACTAATTTATTTTTCAAGAGTGTAAATATACTGATATACATATAATTACAGAGTAAATTGGGTAAAGAGCAGTTAGCCATAAATAAGCATAGCCATAGAGCTGGTTAATAACAAATAAAAGGACTTTAGTTTGCTCTTCTACTTTAGAATTGAATTAATGAGAAGGGTGAGGCGGCTGCTTGTGCACCAGTGTATCAATATCAGAAATGGGCATGACACTCCAATTCTCCCCTTGAATATCATGTCAGTGAGATCTGATATGATCATATCACAATTGAATGGCTAACAACAAATTGCCGCACGTACTATGAGGACATTTTCCGCTTGTTATAGTTAGTAGGTAGTGTAATTATTCCCCCCCCCCCCCCCTGAAACTTCAAATTCGCCCCCAGGGGAAAATTTCCCCCAGTTTGGGAACCACTGATATCAATGTTTTTATTTATTTTTTTTTTTATTTTTATTTTTTTTAGAGATTAAATTTCAACATTAGGAACCTCGTAGTCTAATGTTAAGATTGTCTCATTGATATAATATCTTTGTTTTAAGATTTGTTCTACAAAGTGCAGAACACGGGCTCTAGTCATGCCAACAGCCTGTAGAAATACGACGTTGATTTATAAGTAATCAGAAACTTTTCGTTGTACTTATTGGTACTTTCAAGCTGTTGTGAACAAAAAATATAGTGACATGTTGCCAAGTGTTCAAGAATGTGATAGACAAAATGGAAAATATTGAGTAATTTAACCCCATATCCCCCGTAAAAGGATGTCGAATAGAAGAAATAACTTTTTGACTAGAGTAAAGCCATGATTACAATGGAAACAAAAGCTTCCTAGAGATTACTACAATATTTAGGGTTTATTAATATACAATAATGCAAAATACTGTAGGAAACCGTTTGTAAGTGCAATTCAAATCTAATAATGGATTTCATCTTGAAAGTTCTCAGATTAATTTTAACCCTTTTCCCGTCTGACAAAAAGTTTAGATGTCCGTGGAAAATCCCACTCAAAAATAATATCCTTTTTTTTCTATTTTTATCCAAAAAAAAAAAAAATAACATCCTCTCTAACGAAGTATTCAGAAAATTAACATCCCTCTCTTTCTTACTAAGTTTTCAAAAAATTAATAACCCCCTCTTAATACTCTTAATAATTTTTCAAAGTTTTCTCTCATTTTATGAAAGATAGGTCATAGAGATACACACTTCTGGTCTGCATTCGTCAGATGACATACACGACAACACTTTTGTGATGAAGTTGAATGTATGAATCCTTCCGTTGGTATAGATAATTATGCCTCCGAATGTATATCTTTGTATTGCATTTTTAACTGTCTTTTTGTAACAGAAGCATCTGGCCCAATTTTAGTGTGTGTGTGTGTGTGTGTGTGTGTGTGTGTGTGTGTATAGAAAGGAACCAGGGCTCATCGTTGTCCCCGTAGAACCCCGGAATTGATAGCTCAGAGTCATGCTTTTATGACTTTCCTAATGAGGGTTCAGTCTCTCGAAGTCAGGATTTTTTCTGACATCTAGAATTCACTATAGTCCCACTTTTTCTAAATACTTCAAACTGTATTTTTCTTTATGAGACCATCAGTATAATTTCTTTTAAGACCTGATATATTGATAGTTGTCTCAATGGATATGGACTTTTTCTTGTTATCCTTGTAACGTTTGGTATTGTTTGACGAAGTGGTCTGACTTATGTTCATCAATGTGTAATTTTGTTTTCTTAGTTCTTATTGCATTTATTTGAAATTTATCAAAGTTCTTAGTTAGATTCTACACATCGGCCATAATCAACTAAAGTATTGTTGACTAGTCTCGTGAAGTTTATGAAAATTTCAACTATTACACATAAGATTCCTATCAGTGTGAAATTGCTTCACTTCAGTAGCTGTTATATATTAGAAATACCGAGAGCACCTCTCCTGTTTGTTTAATGGAGATGAATATTGAGGGAGAAAGGTGTATCTTGCAAAAGAGCTCTGAATCCTTGTGGTGAACAGATAACACAATAGCTTTTATAGATTTAAAGATATCGCTTTTGTAATTTTCTGAAAATAACATCTCCTCAACTGATAGTACCAGGCCAACCTGTTGTGAAACTCAACATGGGTATCACAATCCAATACCAGATTAAAAAAAAAAATAGCCTCCAATTTTATTATAGAATTGATGTAAATATTCCTTTTTTTCCCCATGACAAAGATCTTATACTTCTCCATCATAGGAAGATCCATCTTAGAATATCCTTTTCTCCCTTCATCAACATGTTTCCTATAGGAATCTAAGTATTTTCGTCGTGTCTTCAGATCCTCTAGCGTAAGCCTATGGTTAAAGAAACGATGATGATTTTTTTCTTTTCCTTTATTCTGTCACTACATCACTGTCTCGACAATCCTTTGTCTTCAACAAGTGATTGCTAATTTACGCTGTATTACAATTCCTTTTTATATATGAGTGTTTATGATTAGTTAAGTTATAAATGATATTTTAGTTGTTATAGAAATGAAAAAGAGAAAGGAAAATTGAAAATTTTATTAAAATTCCAGATATTCTATGAAGATTGAGGAAATTAACTGAACATATGCTTAAGTATATTTATATACAAACACACGTGCAGATATATATATATATATATATATATATATATATATATATATATATATATATATATATATATATATATATATATATACTTATTTCTGTTGTATCTCAGTTTCATATATTTTCTTAAGCGTATCATTCAGTATTTAAGTAGGAATTATAAAAGGGACAGTAATCGCCTGTACTATCAGGAAACACAGAATCCATTATTACCATTAAGATTTGTAGTATTTTTTTAATTTATTATTTATGTCATAGATTTTTTTTCTGAATTGTTATTATTGTGTATATCTTCAAAATTTTAGTTGTGTAATTATTTTTCAAAAGGGAGTGGGGTACGTGCCTGTTTCCCCGACCGCGGATCTGCTAGTGTCACTGTCTATCATTCTAAAAAACTAAGATTCCTTTTAGATAGTGCTGAAATGGGTTCTACCATGCAAGAACGCGACCTTAGGGTACACAAATACAAGAGTAAATTCACAAAGTAAGTAAAGGGAGTGGTACATACTCGTAAAGGATACCTCAGCTAGAGAAAAAAAAAAGTTATGTTACTGGAAGAAAGGGCGGAGTGCCATCAGGGACCTGCGACTCGACTTCTGAAGCCAATTTGGCATTTATGTCCCTTTTATGAGGATTCCAGAAGATTTATGGGAGCAGAGGGACTACGGGTCACATACTGATCCTTTTTAGAATGATGTCTGGAATCCCCGAGACCCAAATTATCCCTTTTTTAAAACTAACTCTCCACACCCCGTTTTCTTTATTACTCTCTCTCTCTCTCTCTCTCTCTCTCTCTCTCTCTCTCTCTCTCTCTCTCTCTCTCTCTCTCTCTCTCAGCTTATTTGATCTACAAAGTCGATGACTAAGGTGACAGCTAATAGAGACATTCCAAATTCTTAAAGGATTAACAAATGTAGATTACAACAACCTCTTCACGCTTAGCACAAATCAGTACAGAGGTAACAGATACAAACTGGAATTGAAAGAAATACAACAGCACTCAATATGCTAATTTCTTTACATACAAATTAGCA
>NC_090730.1:141931640-141939140 GCF_036898095.1 Palaemon carinicauda
TGAAAATGATTTAAAATTGTTTACGGACGGACGCTCAAACTTGTATTGAAGTGGGGAACATTACTTAAACATATTCTAAATGTCATTTGAGGTTCTTGCAATATGCTTCGTGATACAAAAGAGATGGCATAATGAGTAAATTCCGTGAGGTTATTTTCCTGATGTTGAAGAGTTCGTGATAAATTTGTCCTCAGACATGCGATAGATTATTTAATTTTTACGTGAAACTAGGAAACGAAATAAAATTCGTTATTTCTGGGATGTAATAAAAACGTTGATAAGAAAAGGTACCTAATATTTTTCACACAGTTCTAAATAATGGATCATTCTCAAAATAAAGGAAATCAAACACAGTTATAATTGCTAATAATAAACGTACGTGGGCATAAATACCATGACATGCATTCGGAATGCAACAGAAATTAAAGAAATGAGCGATGATGAAGTGAAGCAATGCTGAGGGAGCGTGTGATGACGTGATTTTGTTTTTTTTTTCTTCACGTGGAAATGAAGTTCTATCATTTATTGGTTTTGGTGAAAGACGACTAGGGATGCTTATTGGATTACTGTGCCATTATTACATACGTGATGAGAAATGGCACAATCACAATTTCAAAGTATTAATATTCTCATTGAAGATTTTTATTTTTAACATGATCGTTTTTTTTTTGTACAAACAGTGAGAAAAAATCTATCGGTGTTTGTTGAATTAGATGTGTAGTGTCAACTATAGTCGATTTTTTTAAACCTGGCAAACTTGCACTAAACTTGCACTTAGCTGGTTGTCGCTGATTGGATGAGTGTCGTGTTGTCCGAATCTCTCAGTTTTGTTTTCACACTGTTTTAGAATTGTGATTATAGGGTCATAGAGTGAGTTAAGAGCCAAGTTATGTAATGTTATGTAAATACCAGTTGTAATAAAACGTAAGTATTAAGAACTTACATACCGAATTATTATTTAATAGTTAACAGTTATGAAACAACACTTACCGAAGCTGTAGACTAGAGATATGTTTCAAACGCATGAACTTTAATGTTTAAATTTCTAGCTAGATTTTTAGTGCTATCATGCCATTGGTTGTTTGAAAAAAAAAAAAAATATTTATTGTACATTGCTGATGTTGTATAACGCCTAAGAACAAAATAATATCGTAGAAATGTAAGCTTGTCAGAAAATTTGGGGTGGAGGAGTTGTGGGAGGAACAGCCACGGGCTTGACAGAAAGTTGACGTACTCTCAGCGGGAGGTTCAAATGCGGGTTGTGGTGTTTTTGTCTTCATAAAATAATAATTAAGATGTTTATATATCATAATGTTTATTTTTTGCATTTCAAAAGTACTGCTCACGGAATTTCATTAATGTTTTAGGATATGTATAAAGGCAAATTACATAAATTGTATTTATTCGTACCATTTCCTGGCTGGTGTGCCACTCTCTATATAAAATGACATTAAATTTACTGTTCCTCAAGTAGAAATTTTCAAATATGTCCTATTACAGTTGGGTTTTCTTTATCTCGCGTCCATCTTATTTTTAGATAGACCTTAATTATATTATATTTTGTAAATCATAAGACTCCCCATGAATAATAAGAGCAGAGCCCTTATATTTGAGATTGTTAGCTGTCATGTTGTCTTTTGTTCCATCTCAATAAACTTATAGCAGTTTTCAATAGTACAGGGAAACAAAAGGTTCTTAGGAACTTAAATTTTAAGTATATTTTCATGACTGTTCATTTTAATAATACAGTAGCTGTATGAGGCAATAATGGCATTAATGAAGAGAAAAGTCAATAATAATATTAAAAATTATAACAACAGTAAGAGTCACAACAAAGTAAACAACAACTAAGTATTGATAACAGTAGTAATAATAATGCATCAATTAAAGGCGTCAGAATTATATAAACAAAAGTATCGATAACAGTATTCAGGGTCATGGATGATAATAAAGTATCATCAGTATCATGTTAACAGAAGTATCAATAACAACATGAAATACAGCTAGAATTTTAGTCCAGTGTCAGAGCGTCTTCATCACTACTGTCATCAGTAGTGCTATCATTCAAGTCAATTACAAACTCATCAAGTAACTTATCAAATGCTGAATCTTTGGCACGATACAATTCTTCGATTCTCTTGACATGTTCTATAGCATTTTGCCAGTGCTGTGGCGTCACATGATCAACTGCTTCTTTTGTAATTTTTTCAACAATTTTCAGAGACTGGTCGCTATTAGAATTACGTTTTTTTATTTCTGTCTTCACTTGGGCCCAGATAATTTCGATAGGGTTGAAAATGCAGTGATAGGGAGGTAGACGAAGCACTTTATGGCCATAGTGAGCAGCAATTTCATCTATTTCGTACTTTTGAATTTCCTTGTGGCGCTGGCAGAGCTGAAGAAATTCGAGTTTTGTAAAAGAAGGGTCATGGTCAATGTTATTTAGAACCAACCAGTCTATGATTTGGGCTTTTCTGTTGCTACTTGTCGGGACCTTGTTGATTATTTTAGAGTGATAAGGAGCATTATCGATGATGATAAGGGACTACTTCTTGATATTAGGAAGAAGTTGTTCTTCTAACCACATTTTGAACCTTTCGTTATCCATCGAGTCATGGTAATCACCCTTTGATCCGTTTTTTGATTTGAACATAAGCAATGCTCCCGGTACAAGACCCTCATTACTTCCTGCATGTACTATTATAAACCTTGAGCCTCTCCCTGACTTCGTTTTCGGTCCTACTGATCCATCTTCATTAGTCCAGCACTTTTCGACGGTGAGGTTCTGGTTCCCCCAAGTCTCGTCCACGAATACCTCCGGTCTTGGCTTTGGACTCTCTCGATTTCTCTTCAGTTCTCTAAGATACTTGTTCCTTGTTATAATGATGTCCTGTCTCTCCATGAGTATCTTTCTTCCGCTTGTGACTTTCTTGTACCTAAAACCAAGATTCCTGACTATTTTGTAGAGGGAACTTCTCGAACCAGTAAAATTAGTAGGAGGTTCCCGAACTTTTGCCAACAAATTTGCTAATGTAGGAAGGTCTCCTCTGTCATAAAAGGATAGGATCTCTCTCCTAACACAATCTCTGTCGAAACTATCAAGATTATCAACAACAGTCGATTTCCTTTTCCGGGGCAAGGGTGAATGAATTATACCGTCTGAAGATTTCATCTTCTCAGATTTGATGCGATAGATAGTTCTCTCTGAAACTTGAGTTGCTGTTGCTGTCGCCTTAATGATTTCTTTCATTGTCTTGCTAGGGCCCTGTGAATTGAAATATTGAAAAACATTCATTATTATATTACGGCACTGACTGGTAAGCCTACTGCCAGCAGCATGTATATGCCTGGTGTTTGAAGTGCCTTCATCTTTGCTTTGTTCCATATCGTCTCTTGTGGCCATGGCTGAAATAGGTGAAATCGACAGTGAGCCAATTGCTCGATAGCAGATTCTAAGCTGATTGATGGTGGCGGTGTGTGCAGACGACAACTCGCCGGCTGTTCCTTTCTCAACTCCTCCACCCCAAATGTTTCGGCAAGCTTACATTTCTACGATAGTATTTTGTTCTTAGGCGTTATACAACCTTCAGCAATGTATAATCAATACGTTTTGCTTTTTTCCAAACCACCAATGGCACGTTTGCGCTAAAAATCTAGCTAGAAATTTAAACATTAAACTTCATGCGTTTGAAACATATTTCAAGTCTACAGCTTCGGAGAGTGTTGTTTCATAACTGTTAACTATTATATAATAATTTGGTATGTAACTTCTTAATACTTACGTTTATTACAACTGGTATTTACATAACATTACATAATTTGCCTCTTATCTCAATCTATGGCCGTATAATCACAATTCTAAAACAGTGTGAAAACCAAACTGAGATATTCGGACAACACGACACTCATCCAATCAGCGACAACCAGCTAAGTGCAAGTTTAGTGCAAGTTTGCCAGGTTTAAAAAAATCGACTATAGGTGTACACAACTGTTATATCATTAAAGAACATGAGTAATCACTCAAAATTTCCATTCAATAAACAGATTTTTAAACTGTGGATCATGCAGCTTACATCTATACCATCCGTTGTGTGTTTGAAGAGACCCTTCTATGTTTGATTTAATTGATAAGGAAATTGTTGTGCCTGTGTTGATCCTAAAAAATTATACGTTTACTTTCATGAAATTATACTAGTTATATTAGTTTGCCAATTTTGGGTGAAGAATAAAACAACTTTCGAATGGCTCTCCGGAATTTAGACGATTTCATTCATTGGGACTGCTTGAAAACACTTGTGTAAAGTGTTTTGTATATCTTTTTTTTTTCTCCCAAGGCTATCAACTGTAGCAGTTCAAACAATAATTTTTACGCACACACATGTACAGTATATATGCATATATATATATATATATATATATATATATATATATATATGTATGTATATATATGTATTTATATATATGTGTATATATATATGTATATATATTATATATATGTATATATTATATATATATATATATGTATATATATTATATGTATATATATATATGTATATTATATGTACAGTATATATATATATTATATATATATATATATATATATATATATATATATATACACACAGTGTAACTATGTATTATATATATGCATATATATGTATATTATATATATAATATATATATATAATACATATATATATATGCATATATATAATACATAGTTATACAGTATATATATATATATATATATATATATATATATATATATATATATATGTGTGTGTGTGTGTGTGTGTGTGTGTGTGTGTGTGTGTGTGTGTGTGTGTGTGTGTATGAAAGCCTGAATATAAAATTGTATTCTTACCTTGCCGTTATGTTTATTTCTCTTTTTCTCGGCTTGCCCGTTCTTCTATAATGAAAAGAAATAAGCAGATACCCTCAATCAGTTAAGGGGCTATTGGGACATCACTTATAAAAGTTTAAATTCAAGCACGTGGAAATATATGCGAATAATAGAAATTAAAGAAAAAAATCTGTCTTTTGATCAAATCTTCTAACATTAATTGGGGTCCAGGATGATTGAACAAAAAATTAGGTCTGACCTTGTCGTGTTTTAATCCTTTACCCAAGGTCTATAGACCTTGCCATTGCCATGCCGTGCGACTGGGTATTAACAACGCCACACTAAGACGTGATCTAAGCATTTGAATACCCCCGGCGTGTTATACTGCACGAAAATACTGAATTTGAGACTTTCAAAAAGCTTTTAACAATGGAGGAGAACTTTGTCCAACTACAGCCTGCCCCATCTCACGACCGAAAGAGATGATGTTCAAATGAGATAAACCGAAAAAAAAAAAGACATTTATAAACCAGACCTTTTAGATATTATTCTATAATATTTTACCATGCCAAAAATTGTTTTATTACTAGAAACAAACGCACTATTGAATAATCAACGTTGAATTGAATTATTTTTGTCAGTATCTTCTCTGTATTGTTTGGTTAACAGGTGGCTTTGAATAGCTTGCTTGTTTTTAAAGAAAGGAACCAATCAAGTTAAACAGGAATTCTTTGAATGAACAGCAAATTAATTTTCTATTAAATATATAATTTAATCAAGAAGTCTTAAAAGTATTGTAGGTTACCTAAAATATTACTCCGTGAAGGATAAAGGTAATTTAGTATGACTATATAATGTAAACTACCCGTAATTTTATAATAATACTTATTTTTGTTTTTAGGCTGAATAACTAGTTATTGAAAATGAACCATATCGACGAGTAGAGAATGAGTTTCTGTTAAATTTTCTATATTTCATCAGAAGAATTGCCTTTTGGTTCGTACAATATCACATTACTTGTTTTTATTCATTTATGGTTTTAAAATCGTGCCGAGACGTAACACTTGACATGCCACTAGTATTTATTATAGGAAACAAGGCAGAATTACATGTAATCACAAATATGATCGAAACTAAGATAAACAAAATTAACTTTTTTATACTATATAAACATGTTTAATAGGAAAAATATTCGTAAAATACAAGATAAGAGTTTTTGAGAAATTACCAAACTCTCCGGTATTTTTGGAATTAGGAGCTTGATAACATTTGCTTAATTTTATGTTCATAAGTCGGTTTTGGTTTTGTGATCGGCTTCGGATAGAGAATGCTTTCGAGAATTTTTCTTTTCGATTTGTTGTTTAGAATTTTTTTTTGCAAATTACTGCGTTCTTTCAAACTAAGTCTTGAATGCTGTTATTTTTTATTTTATATGAACTATCTGAAATGCTTTGTTAGTTGATTGTATTTATGTATGAAAAATAATTTAATTTATATATTTTATACTTGTTTTAAGTTTTCATGAGCTCTTTAAATAGATGCATCCCTAAAAATATGCAAATTTTGCTTTAGAAACAATTAACTCATCTCGTACTGGTGTGCCATCCACGTGTTGAGATAACGTCTGATTCAATTATTGCTTCGAAAGAGAAACATACGACCATAGGCTGACAAAATCACACAGAGATGCTGAGCGTAAAGGTGCTTGCCAGATTCTATCCAAATATAGGAAGAAGAAGAAGAAGATGAAGACTGGAAGTTACGTCACCCACCTACAATTCCAGCTTCTGGAATCCTTTCTCGGTTCAAGAATCTCTTCTTCTTCTTCTTCTTCTTCTTCTTCTTCTTCTTCTTCTTCTTCTTCTTCTTCTTCTTCTTCTTCTTCTTCTTCTTCTTCTTCTTTGGCAAGAACAAGAGGTTTTACAAGTCTCTTCATTTGGGAACCAATCCAATGGGCTTGGCGTAGAGGACATGTCAAGATCGTTCGTGGCCTTGCAAAGGTCAACAGACGTTAAACAGAGGGTTGGATCACTCTTCGTAAGGAGATGCCGTGTGATCAAAGCATCTATAAATCTTGAAAGCGACGGTTTGGCTTTCTATCTGCTTTTAGTTGTTCACTAATTTACTTTTGTATTGTTTTTCGTACTAATTTGCATCTCCTGCAGTGAAACGTGTCAATAATTATTAATTGATCTTAAAATTTATTTCTTCCCTGTGTTTAAAAGATGTGAATACTTCATTCTCTCTCTCTCTCTCTCTCTCTCTCTCTCTCTCTCTCTCTCCTCTCTCTCTCTCTCTCTCTCTCTCTCTCTCTCTCTCTCTCTCTCACAACTCAAAAGACTTGCTAATACATTAATTTCCAAAGGTGCCATTGAACCCAAGCAATTTAATGTGACAAGACTTATCCTAAAATTGTCAGATCAGGTTTTTCACGTAAAAACAACAATTAAAAGGAATAAAAAGAAAGATAGTGGTGCAAATAAGGGAGAAGAGAGAAGCGCGAGAAATAAGAAAAAAGGTCTGAAGACAACTCGAATTCGACTTCTAATTATAGGAATGATATCAATTGTCCTTAATTACTCTTAAAGAAACCGGGTAATTTGCCTGATGGAGCGGGTCTTGGCATTCGAAGCCTTTGTTACTTCCGCCAACGAAGT
>NC_090730.1:141951640-141954140 GCF_036898095.1 Palaemon carinicauda
TTGAAATTGAGTGAACAAGGCATTACGATTTCATGTCTCCAACTGCAAGACTTGTTTCTTTCAAAAGAACGAGCTATCTTAGAAAGTGAATTGAAAAAGGTGTGACTTAAGAAAATACGCTAACTTCCAATTATAGTTCTTTTTAGGTCAAACGGTGATCAAGCGAATGTTTAGTCTGCAATGACTCGTGAAACGTCAGTTGATTATTTTTCTTTCAGCGCGGACTTTCATAATACGAATGGGTGCTATTTATTGGAGTTCCATCTATACTCAATTTTTTTTTAAAGAGGTGCATTTACACTGACTCGCAGCGGTGCCCTTTTAGCTCGGAGAAGTTTCCTGCTATCTGATTGGTTAGAATCATCTTATTCAACCAATCGGCGATCAGGAAACTTTTCCGAGCTAAAAGGGTGCAAATGTGTCTCACTAATAAGAATTTACTATAGTTATGCAAGACTATGACAAAGTCATCTAAGTAAGATTGGTCGTATCGGAAAATTCTGGATGATTATTAGGTTGCATACTCGTTTTATTTTGGATATTGTATTGATAGTACTGTTGTTCAGTTTGGAATTTTGCCGTTGTTTTAGATCAGTTTGAAATTCTCCTATTGTTTTAGTTGGAATTTGTCTACTGTTTTTGTTCAATTTGAAATTTTGCTGTTGTTTTAGTTGAGTTTGAAATTTTGCTATTGTTTCAGTTCAGTGTGAAATTTTACTATTTTAGTTTAGTTTGAAATTTTCTATTGTTTTAATTCAGTTTGAAATTTTACTATTATTTTAGTTCAGTTTGAAAATTTCTATTGTTTTAATTCAGGTTGAAATTTTAATATTGTTTTAGTTCAGTTGGAAATTTTCTATTGTTTTAATTCAGTTTGAAATTTTACTATTATTTTAGTTCAGTTTGAAAATTTCTATTGTTTTAATTCAGTTTGAAATTTTACTATTGTTTTAGTTCAGTTTGAAATTTTCTATTGTTTTAATTCAGGTTGAAATTTTAATATTGTTTTAGTTCAGTTGGAAATTTTCTATTGTTTTAATTCAGTTTGAAATTTTACTATTATTTTAGTTCAGTTTGAAAATTTCTATTGTTTTAATTCAGTTTGAAATTTTACTATTGTTTTAGTTCAGTTTGAAATTTTCTATTGTTTTAATTCAGGTTGAAATTTTAATATTGTTTTAGTTCAGTTGGAAATTTTCTATTGTTTTAATTAAGTTTGAAATTTTACTATTTTTTTTAGTTCAGTTGGAAATTTTCTATTGTTTTAATTCTGTTTGGAATTTTACTTTTGTTTTAGTTCAGTTTGAAATTTTCTATTATTTTATTTCAGTTTGAAATTTTACTCTTGTTATAGTTCTGTTTGAAATTTTCTATTGTTTTAATTCAGTTTGAAATTTTACTATTGTTTTAGTTCAGTTTGAAATTTTCTATTGCTTTAATTCAGTTTGAAATTTTACTATTGTTTTAGTTCAGTTTGAAATTTTCTATTGCTTTAATTCAGTTTGAAATTTTACTATTGTTTTAGTTCAGTATGAAATTTTGCTATTGTTTTACTTCAGTTAGAAATTTTGGCATTGTTTTACTTCAGTTAGAAATTTTACCATTGTTTTAGTTCAGTTTGAAATTTTACTATTGTTTTAACTCATTTTGAAACTTCTACTATTGTTTTAGTTCAGTTTGAAATTTTACTATTGTTTTAACTCATTTTGAAACTTCTACTATTGTTTTAGTTCAGTTTGAAATTTTCTATTGCTTTAATTCAGTTTGAAATTTTACTATTGTTTTAGTTCAGTATGAAATTTTGCTATTGTTTTACTTCAGTTAGAAATGTTACCATTGTTTTAGTTCAGTTTGAAATTTTACTATTGTTTTAACTCATTTTGAAACTTCTACTATTGTTTTAGTTCAGTTTGAAATTTTACTATTGTTTTAACTCATTTTGAAACTCTACTATTGTTTTAGTTCAGTTTGAAATTTTACTATTGTTTTAACTCATTTTGAAACTCTACTATTGTTTTAGTTCAGTTAGAAATTTTACTATTGTTTTAACTCATTTCGAAACTCTACTATTGTTTTAGTTCAGTTAGAAATTTTACTATTGTTTAACGCATTTTGAAATTCTACTATTGTTTTAGTTCAGTATGAAATTTTACTATTGCTTTACTTCAGTTAGAAATTTTGCCATTGTTTTACTTCAGTTAGAAATTTTACCATTGTTTTAGTTCAGTTTGAAATTTTACTATTGTTTTAACTCATTTTGAAACTTCTACTATTGTTTTAGTTCAGTTTGAAATTTTACAATTGTTTTAACTCATTTTGAAACTCCTACTATTGTTTTAGTTCAGTTTGAAATTTTCTATTGCTTTAATTCAGTTTGAAATTTTACTATTGTTTTAGTTCAGTATGAAATTTTGCTATTGTTTTACTTCAGTTAGAAATTTTACCATTGTTTTAGTTCAGTTTGAAATTTTACTATTTTTTTAACTCATTTTGAAACTTC
>NC_090730.1:141959140-141964140 GCF_036898095.1 Palaemon carinicauda
AATCATAACAAATGGCCACCCATTTTTTTTAAACCTCGTTGCAATCATCATAACGAAATGTGACTCATACCGAAGCCTCGTTGATTGATAGAATACAACAGGAGGGACGAGCCGAAGGTCTATAATCCCGCGGGCCCCGGAGGTCTTGCATGAAGCATCAAGAAGAAGAAGAAGAATTTGCCGCCATAAAGAGATACAAGGGAGTGAGGAATGATACCAGAGCGATTCGATTCGCCCAAAGAGGTATGTCGGTAAAGATGTCACTTTCGACAGGTCTGATCGACAGGTCAAGTAACAGTAAAGCAATTGATTTCCTGTCTCGTGTCCCTTTTTTTTATGAGCTTTTAGTTGGGGGTATTTTCTCGATAAGTAACATTTATTTGCTTGCAAATGCCGTTAATTGAGAATTACAGTGATTTAAATATATATATATATATATATATATATATATATATATATATATATATATATATATATTTATGTATATACATCTGTATATATGTATATATATATCTATCTATCTATTCATCTATATATATATATATATATATATATATATATAGATAGATAGATAGATAGATAGATATATGGCGATAGAGGGTTGCACATTGCCATCCCAAATTTATTTTTCATAGTATTTCTTTCCGAAGACAAATTTGCAACCCTTGGTACATAGTTCTATTAATTCTATCATGGTGTAAGAGTCCACAGAGAAAATATAGTTTTCAGTTTTTCTTTGATAAATTCTTGTAGTTCATTTACTGGCACCTTCGTGAATGAGTCGACAAGCTTATGAATTTAAGATTCAGTCATACTTTACTGACATAAGGGACACATTGGCTTACTCAAACAAATCCAGTCTCTTCCTTTCTTTTTTTTTTTTTTTTTTTTTTTTTTTTTTTTTTTTTTTTTTCAGTACACTCATCCTGCTACTGTTTTTGCTTTGTTCTATGACGTGTTCTTCCACTTTGTCTTCTGTTATAATTGCCCCCAGGTATTTAAACTAATCAACCACTCCCATTCTAGCAGTAGCCATAATACATATTCCTCGTTTCCATTTACTCTCATTTTCATGCCTAAGTCACCCAATTTTTCCTCTCACCTTTTATCAGGCTCTGGTAAGTTTGTGATTGTAATTTTACAATAATGCACTTCTTCCCTTAGAGAGGTTGGCTCTAGAAAATTATACCTTTCCGGTTTTCAACAATCTTACGTTGGTATCGTTAACTTATCCCATTGTGTATCTACGTAAGTACAGTAACTAGGTTGCGATTATTATTATCATCATCATCATCATCATTATTATTATTATTATTATTATTATTATTATTATTATTATTATTATTATTAGCAGCAGCAGCAGCAGCTAAGCTGCAACCCTAGTTGGAAAAGCATGATGCTATAAGCCCAAGGGCTCCAATAGGGAAAAATAGCCCAGTGAGGAAAATAAATAAGGAAATAGATTAACAATATAAGAAAAAATTAACAATAAAATATTCAAAAAAAGTAACATCAAAACAAATATGTCAACTTAGTTGACTGACTCCTCTTCACATGCTTACTTTTCAAGGTAACAGAGAGAGAGAGAGAGAGAGAGAGAGAGAGAGAGAGAGAGAGAGAGAGAGAGAGAGAGAGAGAGAGAGAGAGAGATTGTGTTCATTTATGTATTTAGTTGTATGTATGTTTATATGTGCTCCAATGTGAACCAAATTGTTAGTTTAAAAAATATGTACACCTAAATTTGTAAAAATTTAAAATAATTTCAAGTCAAACAGAAGTGATAGGGTTTTCAAGTACAACACCCATTAAAGATGAATGGAAGATGATATAAGGACCCCTCATACGTAGACAGATTCATCTAATGTGTGCTGCTCCCACATACTTGCATAATCACATTCATAAGTACACATTGGAAAGCATGCGTACACAAACCAATATAACTGAGGTCGGACCATAACTCATCCATGATAAGATAATAAAGTTGACGAGGCATAATTAAATCTGGCATTTGAGCCGAACCACAATTCCATATGAGGTAACACACAACAAACCACAAAGCATCATTCGACACAAAACAAGAGCTGGTGAACATAGTCATCGTCATTCATAAAAAAGGTCTTAAACAAAATGATTCTGCCTTGGAATGAACAAAGAAACTAAACATCGCCTAAATCACGCAGTCATTGAGATGTATTCTTTATTTATTCAAAGCTTATGAGGTTTTATTTTCTGTGCTGATACACAGACCTGTTAATGCTTGTGGTAACTTTCGGTTTTAAAATTTGTTTATACCTGAAGATACAAAGCCTTTTAAATGCCCAATCTAATTTTTAGTATGTGGCCCGCAATTTTTTTGGATTTTCTCTCGGGTATTTGCGCATTACAAAAATTTGCAATTCCCAAAATTTCGGTGAAACTATATTTGTTAGTAATTATTATTTACCATTTTAATTACTTGATTAAACGATCACTTCGGATTAAATCCACTAATATGATTTTCTCAAGACTGTCCACAGTGTTCTGTTATTCTGTACCTAAATTCTATATATTTTTTGTTTGGTCATAAAAGCCGAATAATAAAGTAATAATAAAAAGATTTTCAGTATACCTCAGTGTTGGGTAAGTGTATCGTCTGTTCAAGTTAAAGCCGAATTGTCGCTTAATTATTAAATTGTAGCTTTGAGCTCAAGCAAGTCTGAATTATAAAGCTCAAGTTAAGTGTGAATTGACTAAAGCCAGAGTCGTAAGTTTTACTTGCTATAATTTAGACGTTGAAATAGCTTATTTAACGATCATGCAGAACTGAGTGTAGTGAAGACGAGGAATATGGTAGGTTGACCTATTTAACAGAAATAGGTAAGTCAATACTGAGAATGCAGGCGGGCAAACACTCTGAAAAAATAAATATGGATTCAGGTAACATGACTATGCAGTACTCGGGAAAATAAAACAATGGGATGAAATTCAACATATTGCGTATTGTCGAAAATAATTCCACATTATCGTAGAATACAGTATATTTACTTTTCAATCTTATATTTATATTATTTATCTTGAGGTTATGTCAATGCATTGTGCCATAACAAGACAGAAGGTATTTAAGGATCACACTTCATACGAGATTCGCGTGCTTTGTTATAGAAATGCTTGAAAAAAAAATCAACAATGGAAATCAAATAGCAGCTACGGATGGTTTAAGAACTATTATTTGTCTTTCTTAATAACTGTAAGAGGGGGTTTCTCTAGACGCGGTGGATTTGCTATATTTGAGTGTTTTTATGCTTTTTTTTTAATTTTTTTTTCTATTCCTGTTCTCGTGTTCTCCATTCCGTTATGTTGCCGTTGTTCTGAATTTGGTCAACATAGCTACCACTGGTTTTGTCATTCCTATTTGGTATTTTCTATTTTGGCGTTATGGATCCTAATGTGTGGGTTGCTATTTTCAAAGCGACTTTTTTATTGGCGTTGGTGCTTTTGCTTTTATTTTATGGATTGATCAAGACTGATAACCCCAGTTCTTAAACGGAAAGCCTTTTTTTTCCAACTTAATTACTCTTCTTAAAGGTACTTAACGCAACCTTGTAGAAAGAGTAACATGATTTTGGAAATGCAGAAGGAAAACTAAATGCAAATTCAACATTTTGAAGAGGGGGCCATGATGGTTGAGCCAAATTGATCAACCCTCGAGTTGGCAATCTCCAGATGTAAATGCGATTGTGAGCTAGGTTATTATATTCTTGGACTCAGCGGTTGTCTAACACATTTTGATTATCCTGATGTGGCCGGTTGTAAAGCCTAAAAGAATGATATTCATGAAAGCGTCTTAATTTTCTTACCGATCTCCTACTATATCCTATCATCTTCACTATAGAGAAGAGGATACAAACTCCCTTCGTCCTTCACCCCAAGGTATTGTAAGGCATAAAACGGCACCTTATGCGAGGGATGGGCATTTATCATTTACTTCCTTTGCTAACAAGTCGGTGATTACTCTTTTCATTGTTCAGGTGACGCCCAGGTAGCGCCAACAAGGGACACGCCCACCATGTGCCTTCAAAAACACTTCTCCTTGCCACACCTATTCGGCCAGGCAATTCGGAATAGACAATGGATAATTTGTATGTAGTGTAGACAAACTTCTGTTAAGATTATGTCTTCACTTTATATATATATATATATATATATATATATATATATATATATATATATATATACATATAATCTGTGTGTATGTATGTATACATACATATATACCTACATATATATATATATATAATATATATATATATATGTATATATATATATATCTAATATATGTGTGTGTAAATATATATATATATCTAATATATGTATATATATATATATATATATATATATATATATATATATGTATGTATATATATATAATATATATATATATATATATATATATATATATGTATATATATATTCATATTTATATTGATACGCGCAGTCTCACACAAGTATGTATGTGTTAATCTAGTTATTGATAATGAAGAAATGTTAATATCTAACTGGTAGCATATTAATTAAAACTAAATTGCTTAATATTTTCACACTGTTGATACAGTCCTTATCAGACCAAAATGATTCTCGATTATGACCAGCTACTTACTTATAAGAATCACGAAGCTGAAATAGAATTTTGAATTCGCTGCGAAAGAGTCTGGTGTTGACTTTGATTTATTTAAAGAATCTGTTATTTTCTTAATTTTCTGTGATTGAGAGAGAGAGAGAGAGAGAGAGAGAGAGAGAGAGAGAGAGAGAGAGAGAGAGAGAGAGAGAGAGAGAGAGAGAGAGAGAATCTATCGGGTGGCCTTGCTGCTTCTGCTGATAGTCATATTAACAGCATCTTGATCTGACCATATGGAGAAAACAAGACAATATAAGAAGGTAAATGTAGACTTGCTCTTTCTCGTAATTAAAATACCTGTGAAATATGAAATATGATTTTTGTAGAAAGGTTATGAATACACAAA
>NC_090730.1:141966640-141969066 GCF_036898095.1 Palaemon carinicauda
CTCTCTCTCTCTCTCCTCTCTCTCTCATCTCTCTCTCTCTCTCTCTCTCTCTCTCTCTCTCTCTCGACTGATGTCCAGAGTCTACTTTTTCCCAAAGTACATCATTTTTATCGCCTCCTTCCACCGCAACTTTTTTTTCAGAGGCAGAATATCGGACTTGGGAATGATAAGAGACGCCTCTGTCGGCTCGAGTTTCAGCTCTTGCAAAACCTTGAAGACAACGGTGAAAGTCTGTTTCTAGAAAAATATATGGACGATATCTGAATCTGTACTGATATTACGGTACAATAATGCTCCAGTTTCAGCAGGGTTATAATTCTGAATTTATTTAATTTTTTTCTGTGTTCTGTTATGTAGGAAGTAGTGAATTTTCAGATGCAGACAAAAGAGAAGAAGAAGAAGTGAATTTTCAACGTTAGGTACATAGTATTGCTGAAATTCATGGAGTTAATATGATAATTTTTTTCGCTCATAATTTGTGTTTTGGTTGTAATTTGTAAAACAAAATTGCATAACTAAAACTAAATTAAATAAAGACCAAAGAACATATATCTAATAGAAATTACAACCTAAACCCCGAATGAGTGAAAAAATCCTCATGTTAACTACATGATTCTCAGCAATACCATGTACCTAACGTTGGAAATTCACTTCCTCATAAAGGTAGGAAAAGATGCAGACAAAGAAGAAGAAGAAGTGAATTTTTAGCGTTAGGTACATGGTATTGCTGAGAATCATGGAGTTTTTATGAGGATTTTTTCTCTCATTATTCGGGTTTCGTTTGTAATTTTTAATATAAATATGTTCTTTGGTCTTTATCATTTAATTTATTTTCAGTAATGCAATTTTGTTATAAAAATTGAATTTATTAGTTTATTCAGATAACATTACTAGCAAGTTTTGGTTTACGAAAAGTTTTACTGAACTTTGTAAATTGTCTACCCTTGGTAGTGAACCTGTTATGTCTGTTTTTGAGTTAAATTTCTATATTTAAAATGTCTACGACTTTGGGTTACATTTATCGAGATAGATTTATTGTCATCTTAATTTTCGCTTCTAATTATGTAGATTTATTGTCATCTTAATTTTTTCTTCTAATTATGTAAAGATCAGTAGAGTTTTTAGAGAGATGAAACTACTGTCGACTACATAATTTTTTTCCGGTAGCTGAGAACCATTGTAATTTGGTACGCAAGAATCCTTTCTTGTAATGATCTCGTAATAGGTACATCAATTCAATGACCTTTAACGTTGTCTTTTGATTTCATCAAGGATTCTTTATAGGTAATGAAAAAAGTTGTCGGCAATCAAAATGGAATCCGTAAAACGATTTTTTTTTCTTTTCAAAGTTTCGGCAAATTACGCAATCCAAATGTAAGTTGAGTAAGTAAACCATAACTAGACTTACTTGAAAACATTAAAAAAACATACCATCCATTCCGTGCAAACTCCATTGGAAAGTAACACCCAGAGGAATTAACATAAGAAGGCTATAAGTAATAGGAGCCGTGGCGTGTGGCGTGGAAGCTGTTATTAAAACGAGCTCGGCAATTAAGACTGTGTTGCCTAAACACTTTTACCTTTGTTTAGGAGGCTTTTGCATACCTTAAAGGGGTGCCAACATGATCATTTCCAGTGCCTCTTAGAAAGGTTGGCTGAAGAGGCACCTCTCTAAAGTGGACTTGATTATTAGTGTAACGGAGAAGCGCTTCGATAGATTGGTAATACATTCCATTTTGCTGGGAGAAAATTAATGGCGTAGCGTTACTTCATGCTGCTAAATGCTCCCTAGTGTGTGATGTGCTCAAGAAACTATACTTTCTGCTAGATATAAATATGGGTGTCGGATATGTGAAGGACGGAGTGTAGTCAGCAATTAAACGGTTAAGAGCTGGTTATGTTCTGTAAATGCTACGTACAAACCAGCACGTTTTATTCAACACATTTGCCAAATTCAGTTACGTGAAAGTTCTTAGATGTACTTATGACGGGAATCAACGCCTGAGCTATTATTGAGGCTATTGTTATAACTGAAAGTTATATCGTTGAAAAATAAAGAGCGTGAAAGATTCTAATAATTATATAAAATAGATACCCAAAGAGAAATCTGTATTGAGTTATGTCCTGGAAATTATAAACTAGTATGGAAGTTGGTCATTATTTATCATTTGGAACAAGCGACAATGTTCGCTACGGATGTGCTCTTCGTACTCGCTGACATATGATCACATGATTATGAACCGATTACAAGAAATCATTGACACTGAAGTCTGTTCTCCGTCTGTTTTCCTGGCATTTATACCGAATAGTTATAAAACATTTTGAGAGTGGGAAAAATATAGTGTTTTTATCCCCCCCCCCCAAAAAAAAAAAAAAAAAAAAAAACTGTAAATGTTCCCAAATATCCGCATCGAAATCAACTCATT
>NC_090730.1:141974566-141982066 GCF_036898095.1 Palaemon carinicauda
TTTAACTCATTTTGAAATTCCACTATTGTTTTAGTTCAGTTTGAAATTTTGCTATTATTGATGTTCCTAAACCCCCATTTTTAGAATTTCAGTTAATGAGAATTATTTTGCTTTGGTCACAAGAAAGTGGTTTTATTGTCGAGGTCTTTTAATGGGGAGGCCTTTGGCGACTTTATTGCTACTGCATGACCTAGCACGTACTGCATAGGCGAGACACTGTTAATGAGAAGTGAAGCGTGCCGGCAATATACAGTGACGGGAGATTCTGTTCTGAAACACGTTGATGTCATTGAACGCTATTTTCTCTTCATTCATACTCTAGAAACATGGTTAAGAGTGGTTGCAAGTCATTTACGTTGCTGTTCATCAGTGAATTGCAATTGTGCACTTAAAAGCTTGAGATAATTTTTAAAGTTTTGGATATACAGTAGTTGAGGATACATTTAATGTGAAATAAATGTAGATGAAAGTAAAGACAGTTATAAAAATAATTTACAATATAGCTCCTTTATATCACCTTTTACACAGACATTGTTAGTGCGCACACACATACACACACATGTATATATATATATATATATATATATGTGTGTGTGTGTGTGTGTGTGTGTGTGTGTGTAATGAATTTGTATATACCCACCCAGTCATTCAAATTACAAAGGCTGAGGAATGTGGAAATACGTAGAAATAATTTAGAATGGTGAATGATGTAGATGGATGATGCTCTTGAGATGTTTTGAGTTATGTGGAAAGAATGAAGTACAAATTTTTGATGATTTGGAAAACAGGAAGACCAGGAAGCAGCTGGAAAGTTGACATAAAAGCGGTATTAGAAAAAATTGGACTTCAATAACTAGGAAATGCGAGATAGTATGCTAGATATTAATAAATAAGACAGGTTTCCTATTTCCATTCGCGCTCTGTTCCTCCAAGATGTATCAACTCTTATCATTCACTTTCAACGGGCCCTATGCCCTTTAAATTCCCTTTCCCCTCCATTTCTGTATGCTGTGGAGGTTATCTAAGCAGGGTATCATTTACTATCCTAGATTAAATTTGAAACTAATCGTTTTGTTTTTCTATGGGTCCAATTTGTTACAGTAAACCGGTTAATGTCAACCAAATAAGCTCTCATCTCCCATCTGTCAAGGTTTGTATACTGTATGACGTGGAACTTGTATAGAAATAAGATAGAATTAAGAGAGAGATTCTTGAAAGAAAAATTTTAAAACGAAAGTTTCCGAAATAGGGATAACTTTATAGTTTTCGTCCTTCATATATATTCCTTCACATGTTGAGAATTCCCAGCACAATTGGCTTATGGATTCCAAATACGGGCGGAATCTCCATTTTAAGATACTTGAGTTATTGGACGGAAAGTCATGCATGTCACCATTAATCAAATAGATGAAGCGTCCAGTCAACGGCTTGGTCTTAGCAAATATTTATTCAAAATCGTCTAATAATTTTCGATCTGTCGTATAAATTGCTGGTGGGTTTTGAAGAGAATTTTGGCTAAATATATTACTTCGTAGATGCGGTATTAAGTATGAATGTAAATCCAATTAATTTAAATTTACATAAGCATACACGTGTTTCCCCCCCAATGTTAAACTTATCTTAGCTTCCAAAGAATTATCAAGAGATAATTTCAAGGTAAGAAAAATCCTTTGAAGTGACTACCAACTTCTTGCTGGGTAAAAACACTTGGATCCTACAATTCTTATATCTGTCTGTTACCGATATAAAACAGCAGGCGGTTGATGCTCGTTTGGGGATGGGAGAACAAGCCGCTGGATGAAGTTTGCTGATAAGGGAAGGTCTTAGATAAATGAGAATTGTTGTGAGAATGGATTGTTCGTGGTCAGTGGGTTGTTGCCTTTTAATGGAAGGTTGTTCCAGCATTTAGTCGAAGGTCGTTTGAGAATTGGGATCTTCAGGAACATCATCGGGTTGAGAACAGTCAATTTTGAGATGCACATTTGGTTATTATATTTTTTATCTTATAAATTAGAAAACCTATAAAAATATAGGCGTAGCAGTACAAGCTACATTATTGAAATATAATCCATAGTTAATTAGGCTTATCTTTTCCATTCAGTAAATTGTAATTGTAAGGAAAGATTAATGTCTTACCAGAGAGCCATTTGCGCTTTCTCAGTCATGAGGACATTTAATGCCTCAGAATTCCAACCTTTGTTCAAAGCACCAAGTGAATTTCAACCCAGGCTTTATTTTCTGTTACTCGAACCGGTTCCCTTCCTTAGACACTTTTATTGCCTTCCAGTTACGTCAAGGATTTTGCATTCTCGTTTAGTTTGTTTGTTTAATTTGTATATATATATATATATATATATATATATGCACACACAATATATGTATAAACGTGCTGTATATGTATTTATACAATATATGTATACACACCTGTATATGCATATGTACACTGCATACACACATATACATGTATATATATATATATATATATATGCACGTGTATATAATTACAGTGTGGGTACATACATGCATACATATAATTCAGATATGTAACATGTTCTCTCTCATCACAAAGTATAGTAAAAACCAAGTAGGTTTTGTGTATAAGTTTATTTGTATCTCTATAGTATGCATTTTAGTATGTTTACCTATTTCTCATCATAGATTACAAACATATCTGAATTTTCCCTTTATTCCGTCTCACTTTTCCATTAGGGTTGTAGCTTCTACAGACGCTGCACATCTCCCTGGATACGGTGTCCATTCCATTCTTTTCTTCTATAGAACTTATAACAGCAAATATATATCATTGTAGAATCAATAGATAATTTTTTAGGGGGATAACAGAAACAACATAGTCAGTTGGTTCTTATTTAGTTGCGTTCAACATTGAATTTCTGTTTTTTGGTCTCATTATATCTCCTATGCTTCCTTATTTTCGGTTAAAAGCTGAAGTGTATTTAAGTCGAACACTACAACGCTGTTTAGTACGGCAGAGGATCCTTCAGCCTGAGAACATCATGTTATTGGTTCCTCTGTTAGGTCTGATCTTCTTCTTACTTGGTTCCTATTGTTAGGTCTAACTTGGATCCTCTGTTAGGTCTGACCTGCTTTCACTTGGTTCTTCTATTAGGTCTGAAACTGCTTTTACTTGGTTCCTCTGTTAGGTCTGAACCTGCTCTTACTTGGTTCCTCTGTTAGGTCTGAACCTGCTCTTACTTGGTTGCTCTGTTAGGTCTGAACCTGCTCTTACTTGGTTGCTCTGTTAAGTGTGAACCTGCTAAGACTTGCTTCCTGTGAGATCTTAACCCGCTGTGACTTGATTCCTCTTGTAAGGTCTGAAGCTGCTCTGACTTAGTTTCTCTTGTTAGTTCTGAAGCTGCTTTGAGTTGGTTCCTCTCGTTAGGTCTGAACTTGCGCTTACTTGGTTCCTCTTTTTAGGTTTGAACCTTCTATTACTTGGTTCCTCTGTTAGATCTGAACCTACTCTGACTTGGTTCGTGTTAGGTCTGAACCTGCTCTTACTTGGTTCTCTTTTAGTTCTGAAGCTCCCCTTACTTGGTTCCTCTTGTTTGGTCTGAACCTGCTCTGCTCTGACTTGGTTCCTGTTAGGTCTGAATCTGCTCCTACTTTGTTCCTGTTAGGTCTGAATCTGCTCCTACTTGGTTCTCTTTTAGGTTTAATGCTGTTCTGACTTGGTTCCTCTGTTAGATCTGAACCTGCTTTGACTTGGTTCCTGTTAGTCTGAACCTGCTCTTACTTGGTTTCTCTTGTTAGGTCTGAAGCTGCCCTTACTTGGTATGTAGGTTTCTAGTTGGTCTATCAGGTGGTAGATGAAAACCCCTTTCCGTGACAAGTAATGGTGAACTGGATGACGCTGCGATGATTGTCACATATACTCTTGTTTCCTTGTGCTTGTACATTTTAATGATCAAGCCGTCCTTGTATTCCTAGGCAACATATTGTGTATGCCAGTAGACCCTGTGCAACCTATTCAATCACGGAGATGTTATCTTTTACAATTGTAAATAGTATATTCAGGTCCATTGTCTGTTTGATATCTTTCACAATTGTAAATCTCTTCTGAAATGCTGTGAACCCTTGGTGTCCTACCATACGCTGTATTTATAGTTTCTGTAATCGTGCAACAGCTTTTTAGTACTTTTGATAACAGGGCTAATTCCATTCCCCAAAACTCATGAGAGTTTGCATTCAGGGTCTCATCACAGGATGCAGTTGATAGGCTTAATATCCATATATATATATATATATATATATATACATATACATATACATATACATATAAATAAATAAATTATATATATGTATGTATATAAATTATATATATATATATATATATATAAATTATATATACTGTATATATATATATATATAAATTATATATATATATATATATATATTAGTTAAGTATATTTGTTATTTGTATTTTAATTTCCATCTTATAAACAAATATATCAATTTTGGTGTTTCTGGAGGTTTGGTCATTATTTTATCTCATTGTAATCTTGTTATTTGTGTTTAATCTTTTTAATCATGCACTCCATAGTTTTTTCCCTGATTTAGTTTTTTAACTACTATTACTATTACTATTATTATTGTTTTTTTTGTTGTTGTTGTTGTACTAAAGCAACCACAAAGTCAGTAACAAGTTCTGGCATGTTGACCAATGTAATAAAAAGGAAGATATAAAACCAGGCACAGACACGGAAATCATATCAAATGGCCACCCATTTTTTTTATCCTCGTTGCAATCATCATAACGAAATGTGACTCATACCGAAGCCTCGTTGATTGATAGAATACAACAGGAGTGACGAGCCGAAGGTCTATAATCCCGCCGGCCCCGGAGGTCTTGCATGAAGCATCAAGAAGAAGAAGAAGAATTTGCCGCCATAAAGAGATACAAGGGAGTGAGGAATGATACCAGAGCGATTCGATTCGCCCAAAGAGGTATGTCGGTAAAGATGTCACTTTCGACAGGTCTGATCGACAGGTCAAGTAACAGTAAAGCAATTGATTTCCTGTCTCGCGTCCTTTTTTTTTATGAGCTTTTAGTTGGTGGGTATTTTCTCGATAAGTAACATTTATTTGCTTGCAAATGCCGTTAATTGAGAATTACAGTGATTTAACAAGCAACAGGGATATATACGAATCTCTGTCTATCTATCTATCTATCTATCTATATATATATATATATATATATATATATGTGTATATATGTATATATATTTATGTATGTATATATATATGTATATATATATGTATATATCTCTCTATCTATCTATCTATATATATATATATATATATATATATGTGGCGATAGAGGGTTGCCCATTGCCATCCCTAATTTTTGTTCATAGTATTTCTTTCCGAAGACAAATTTGCAACCCTTGGTACATAGTTCTATTAATTCTTCCATGGTGTAAGAGTCCAGAGAGAAAATATAGTTTTCAGTTTTTTCTTTGATAAATTCTTGTAGTTCATTTACTGGCACCTTCGTGAATGAGTCGACAAGCTTATGAATTTAAGATTCAGTCATACTTTACTGACATAAGGGACACATTGGCTTACTCAAACAAATCCAGTCTCTTCCCACCTTTTTTTTTTTTAATATTTACAGTACACACATCCTGCTACTGTTTTTGCTTTGTTCTATGACGTGTTCTTCACTTTGTCTTCTGTTATAATTGCCCCCAGGTATTTAAACTAATCAAGCACTCCCATTCTATCTGTAGCCATAATACATCTTCCTCGTTTCCATTTACTCTCATTTTCATGCCTAACAGTCACTCAATTTTTCCTCTCAACTTTTACCAGGCTCTGGTAAGTTTTTTATTGTAATTTTACAATAATGCACTTCTTCCCTTATGGAGGTTGGCTCTAGAAAATTATGCCTTTCCGGTTTTCAACAATCTTACGTTGGTATCTTTAACTTATCCCATTGTGTATTTACGTAAGTACAGTAACTAGGTTGCGATTATTATTATTATTATTATTATTATTATTATTATTATTATTATTAGCAGCAGCTAAGCTGCAACCCTAGTTGGAAAAGCATGATGCTATAAGCCCAAGAGCTCCAATAGGGAAAAATAGCCCAGTGAGGAAAAGAAATAATGAAATAGATTAACAATATAAGAAAAAATTAATAAAATATTCAAAAAAAGTAACATCAAAACAAATATGTCAACTTAGTTGACCGACTCCTCTTCACATGCTTACTTTTCAAGGTAACACAGAGAGAGAGAGAGAGAGAGAGAGAGAGAGAGAGAGAGAGAGAGAGATGTTCATTTATGTATTTAGTTGTATGCATGTTTATATGTGCTTCAATGTGAACCAAATTGTTAGTTTAAAAATATGTACACTTAAATTTGTAAAAATTTCAAATAATTTCAAATCAAATAGAAGTGATATAGTTTTCAAGTACAACAACCATTAAAGATTAATGGAAGATGATCTAAGGACCCCTCATACGTAGACAGATTCATCTAATGTGCGCTGCTCCCACATACTTGCATAATCACATCCATAAGTACACATTGGAAAGCATGCGTACACAAACCAATATAACTGAGGTCGGACCATAACTCATCCATGATAAGATAATAAAGTTGACGAGGCATAATTAAATCTGGCATTTGAGCTGAACCACAATTCCATATGAGGTAACACACAACAAACCACAAAGCATCATTCGACACAAAACAAGAGCTGGTGAACATAGTCATCGTCATTCATAAAAAAGATCTTAAACAAAATGATTCTGCCTTGGAATGAACAAAGAAACTAAACATCGCCTAAATCACGCAGTCATTGAGATGTATTCTTTATTTATTCAAAGCTTATGAGGTTTTATTTTCTGTGCTGATACACAGACCTGTTAATCCTTGTGGTAACTTTCGGTTTTAAAATTTGTTTATACCTGAAGATATAAAGCCTTTTAAATGTCCAATCTAATTTTTAAGATGTGGCCTGCAATTTTGTGGATTTTCTCTCAGGTATTTGCGTATTACAAAAATTTGCAATTCCCAAAATTTTGGTGAACCCATATTTGTTAGTAATTATTATTTACCATTTTAATTACTTGATTACACCATCACTTCGGATTAAATCTTCGAATATGATTTCCTCAAGACTGTCCACAGTGTTCTGTAATTCGGTACCTAAATTCTATATAATTTTTGTTTGGTTATAAAAGCCGAATAATAAAGTTATAATAAAAAGATCAAGTTCAGTATACCGCAGTGTTGGCGTAAGTGTATCGTCTGTTTAAGTTAGAGCCGAATTGTCGCTTGATTATTAAATTGTAGCTTTGAGTTCAAGCAAGTCTGAATTATAAAGCTCAAGTTAAGTGTAAATTGACTTAAGCCAGAGTCGTAAGTTTTTCTTGCTATAATTTAGACGTTAAAATAGCTTATTTAACGATCATGCAAAACTGAGTGTAGTGAAGACGAGGAATATGGTAGGTTGACCTATTTAACAGAA
>NC_090730.1:141987066-142002663 GCF_036898095.1 Palaemon carinicauda
CATGTACCTAACGTTGGAAATTCACTTCCTCATAAAGGTAGGAAAAGATGCAGACAAAGAAGAAGAAGAAGTGAATTTTCAGCGTTAGGTACATGGTATTGCTGAGAATCATGGAGTTATTATGAGGATTTTTTCTCTCATTATTCGGGTTTCGTTTGTAATTTTTGATTATGAAAATGTTCTTTGGTCTTTATTGTTTAATTCATTTTTAATTATGCAATTTCGTTTATAAAAAATGAATTTATTAGTTCATTCAGATAACATTACTTGCAAGTTTTGGTTTACGGAAAGTTTTACTGTAAATTGTCTACTCTTAGTAGTGAACATGTTGTCTGTTTTTTAGTTAAATTTCTGTATTTAAAAATTTTTACGACTTTGTGTTATATTCATCGAGATGAAATTATCATAATTTTAATTTTCGCTTCTAATTGTGTAAAGATCGAAGAAGGCGGTTTTTGCCCAAGATCAGTAGAGTTTTAGATTTATGAAACAACTGTCGACTACATCATCTTTTCTGTTAACAGAGAACCATTGTAATTCGGTACAAAAGAATCCTTTCTGGCAGTGATCTCGTAATAGGTACATCAATTCAATGACCTTTACCGTTGCCTTTTGATACAGTCATCAAGGATTCTCTATAGCTAATGGAAAAAGTTGGCGGTAATCAATATGGAATCCGTAAAACTATTTTTTTTTTCTTTTCAAAGATTCAGCAAATTACGCAATCCAAATGTAAGTTTAGTAAGTAAACCATAACTAGACTTACTTGAAAACATTCAGAAACATACCATCCATTCCGTGCAAACTCCATTGGAAAGTAACACCCAGAGGAATTAACATAAGAAGGCTATAAGTAATAGGAGCCGTGGCGTGTGGCGTGGAAGCTGTTATTAAAACGAGCTCGGCAATTAAGACTGTGTTGCCTAAACACTTTTACCTTTGTTTAGGAGGCTTTTGCATACCTGAAAGGGGTGCCAACATGATCATTTCCAGTGCCTCTTAGAAAGGTTGGCTGAAGAGGCACCTCTCTAAAGTGGACTTGATTATTAGTGTAACGGAGAAGCGCTTCGATAGACTGGTAATACATTCCATTTTGCTGGGAGATATTAATGGCGTAGTGTTACTTCATGCTGCTAAATGCTCTCTAGTGTGTGATGTGCCCAAGAAGCTATACTTTCTGCTAGGATATAAATAGGGGTGTCGGATATGTGAAGGACGCAGTGTAGTCAGCAATTAAACGGTTAAGAGCTAGTTATGTTCTGTAAATGCTACGTACAAACCAGCACGTTTTATTAAACACATTTGCCAAATTCAGTTACGTGAAAGTTCTTAGATGTACTTATGTCGGGAATCAACGCCTGAGCCATTATTGAGACTATTGTTATAGCTGAAAGTATATTGTTGAAAAATAAAGAGCGTGAAAGATTCTAATAATTATATAAAATAGATACCCCAAAGAGAAATCTGTATTTGAGTTATATCCTGGAAATTATAGATTATTATGGAAGTTGGTCATTATTTATCATTTGGAACAAGCAACAAAGTTCGCTACGGATGTGCTCTTCGTACTCGCTGACATATGATCACATGATTATGAACCGATTACAAGAAATCATTGACACTGAAGTCTGTTCTCCGTCTTTTTTCAAACATTTGTACCAAATAGTTACAAAACATTTCGAGAGTTGGAAAAATATGCCTTAACATTATTTCTAAGTCTATTAATGAGGGAAATAAAGTGTTTTTATCCCCCCAAACTGTAAATGTGTAAATGTTCTCAAAGATTCCGCATCAAAATCAACTTATTGAATTTTTGTGAAGTTGAAAAATGCCTTGGAATAAATATATGTAAATCAGTAAAAAACAGTTGGGTAATACTTCTCACCAGAGCTCGCAATCTGCGAGAAACAATACAATGAAGTTTGTATAATCGTTATAAATTACAATTATTATCATCGTGAAAAACAAAAAAGCGATATAAGAACCAAATTAGCGCCCGCATGAGACAAGAAAAATATAAAAAAGACAAAGGGGAATTTCAGAACAAAACAAAAAAGTCACCCCCGAATAATCATTGTTGCAATAAGAATACACTCCCCCCCCCCCGACGTCTTATGTGTCCATCTCAGCAACAGAACAAGAGGGGGCCAAGAATAGCAACTTACAGATCTAGGAATGCGAGGGTCGAATTTACATCCGAGACTTTTATAGATTTAGATAAAAAGGTTTTGCTATTTCTTTGCATCGTTCTGACGTGGACATTTTGTGTGCTCTCTCTCTCTCTCTCTCTCTCTCTCTCTCTCTCTCTCTATGTATGTATGTATGTATATATATATATTTATATATATATATAAATATATATATATGTATATATATATATATATATATATATATATATATATATATATATATATATATATATTTATATATATATATGCGTGTGTGTGTGTGGGTGAGTGTGCGCGCGCACCTGACGTATTACGACAAGCTTATGTAAAACTTATGGTTTCCAATTCATGTACTGTACATACAGTGTATACATTACATTTTATTATTATTGTTATTAATTGCTAAGCTACAACCCTAGTTGGAGAAGCAGAATGCTATAAGCCCGAGGGCTCTAACAGGGAAAAAAAGCCCAGTGAGGAAAGGAAACGAGGAAAAATAAAATATTTTAAGAACAGTAACATTAGAATAAATATCTCCTATATAAACTTTCAAAAATTTAACAAAACAAGAGGAAGAGAAATAAGATGGAATAGTGTGCCAAAGTGTACCCTCAAGCTAGAGCACTCTAACCCAAGACAGTGGAAGACCATGGTACAAAGGCTATGGCACTACCCAAGAATAGAGGACAATGGTTTGATTTTAGAGTGTCCTCCTAGAAGAGCTTCTTGCCACAGCTAAAGAGTCCCTTCTACCCTTACCAAGAGGAAAGTGGCCACTGAACAATTACAGTGCAGTAACCACTTTGGTGAAGAAGAATTGTTTGGTTATCTGCGTTGTCAGGTGTATGAGGTCAGAGGAGAATATGTACAGAATAGGCCAGACTATTTTGTGTGTGTGTAGGCAAAGGGAAAGTGAATCGTAACCAGAAAGAAGGATCCAATGTAGTAATGTCTGGCCAGTCAAAGGAACCCAGAAGTCTATAGTGGTAGTATCTCAACGGGTGGCTGGTGCCGTTTCTAGTTCACTGTAGGACAAAGGCCTCAGACTTGTCCTTATTGATGTCTGGGGTTGGCCAGTTTTCAACATAACGCTGACCAATGGGAATTGGTGATGGAGACTTACGTCTGATCGCTCACAGCAAACCAACCTAATATTGGTGGCCCTGACTAGTACAGCTTGGCCGATCATGGCGATACACAAACCTTTTCCCCACGTTCAGGTATCCCCACTGTGTGCACATTATACGCATGTATGTATATATACATTATTTATGTTATATGTTTATATAATATACTGATTCCTTATAAAACTCGCATATTAATACTTAAATATACTCATGGAGAATATAGTTTAGACATTTATTGACAAAATAATTCAGTAAATTAACTGCAAGTCTCAGAATATAAACGTAACCCAAGAGATTGTAACACTTTGATTCGATAATAGTGTAGTGTCAAGGATATCAGACAATTATTTGCTGTCACGGTAAAGTAAGTATTGTGCTACACAAATACCCCCAGAAATTCATGGATCCGGGATATCGTTACCCAGTGTCTGTTACCTCTGATACCCTCCCCCCCTCCTCTTAAAATACTTGGTTGCATCACGGCTACTAATTTAATCTCTCTCTCTCTCTCTCTCTCTCTCTCTCTCTCTCTCTCTCTCTCTCTGCAAGGATCTTGTTGCCATAGGAAGATGGGAGGATTCTACGGGCATTTTACAGGCAGCCTTTATCAAGCAATTTTTTACTCAGAGCTTTTATGGGGTTTAATGTGGGTCTGCTGTTCTCCCTCACTTAGAGGGTCTCGACTTGATAATGTCCCACCCTCCAAATAAGGCGGAACATTTCTATAGGTTTTTAACTGGTATATTATGCCAGATTTTTATGAGTTTTTTGTGGACTTATCAAAGTTCTTATGATATATTGCACCTGAGCAATTATGCTTAGGTATTTTATCTAATTCTTTCTAGTAACAAAGAAGTAAAACTAGCAAGTTCATTACCTAATTTAATTTTTTTATTCAATTTTCAATATATCTAATAAGTTTAGTAGATATTTAAATAGCATCATGAGAATCTTTTTTATAAAATTTTCATTAAAATTTTTAATCGGGATTTCTTTGCGTGTGTGTTTGTAAACCTAGGTATGCTGGTTATTTGGAGTCTATGCAATCAATACATATAAATCGCCCTGTCTCTCCAGATCACTGATATCATCATGTAGAATTTCAAGACAAAAATAGTTTTTTTTTCTTTTTTTTTTCCTCTCAAAAGAAGCCACTTGTCCTGAAGGTTATTGATACTTAGCATTAGGGCGTATTCTTTTAACTGAATTTGTAATCAATTTATTCTCTTGAGGACATAATAGGATAGGACAGAGTAGGTGCAGTGCGGTGGGGGGAGACTGTCAACGAACTGTTATAGACTGGAGTGTCTAGACTGGAAAGTGTCGCAGAATCTTGCCATCCCCTAATTTGCACAAGATGGGTGGAGCTCAGTTTTCTCTTTTTATTCTTGATTGTGTCTTGTATTCTTAGAGAAAAATATATATTCTCTCTCTCTCTCTCTCTCTCTCTCTCTCTCTCTCTCTCTCTCTCTCTCTCTCTCTCTCTCTCTCTCTCTCTCTCTCTCAAACACTTAAATACATAACTCCACCTCCGAGTATATATATATATATATATATATATATATATATATATATATATATATATATATATATATATATATATATATACTCTGTGTGTGTATAAATACATTATTTATATATACATATATATGAACGTGTTATATTTTGTGTTTGTTTGTGCATATTTGTAAATATCTAAATACTGCCAATAGAAATTTTCATCTTCTTTCATTTTACTTAACTCACATCCACCGACACTGGGTTATCTTATGCAACGTGGTCATTATGATAATCTGTACACATGTCAGTGTTGACACAAATCAAATTTATATGAGGGAATTGTTAATATGAAATGTCGTAACATTTACAGAGACATGTGCATGGGAATACTTTCACGTGTACTTATGCATATACACGGCGGGAAAAAAAACTTTCATGTATGCGTCTGTGCACATGATAAAGTGACCTTGGGGCCCACACTGTCTGGTCACCACACACCGGTTGCATCGCCTGCTGACTTCTCGTCACTCCACAACCATCGTCACCTCTCTCTTTCTCTCTCTCTCTCTCTCTCTCTCTCTCTCTCTCTCTCTGTGTGTGTTTGTGTGTGTGTATGTGTGTAAAGAACTTGCTGAATATTGAGCGTTGATTAAAAGTTCTGAAAGAAAGGTGAAGAATTATCATAACGTACTTAGAAAAAATATGTTGAGATCATTGTAATTACGATAATGAAAATATTAACTCTCTCTCTCTCTCTCTCTCTCTCTCTCTCTCTCTCTCTCTCTCTCTCTCTCTCTCTCTCTCTCTCTCTCTCTCTCTCTCTCTCCATATTGATCTGTATAAAGAAGCTGCTGAGGATTGGGCGTTCTTATAAGTTATGAAAGATGAAGAGTTATTGTAACATACTCAGAAAAAATAATATTAACTTGGTGAGAGCATTGTAAATACGATAGTAAAAACATTAATACTCTCTCTCTCTCTCTCTCTCTCTCTCTCTCTCTCTCTCTCTCTCTCTCTCTCTCTCTCTCTCTCTCTCTCTCACAGATCTATGAAAGAAGCTGCCGACAGATGGGGTGAGCTTATGAATTACAAAAGGAACACGAAGAGTCATTGTAACGTACTTGAAAAAAATAACGTTATCTTGATGAGATCATTGTAATTACAGTATTGTTTTCCTGTTCATGGAATAGTTGGTGGCGAAGTATGCGAGTTTCAAGGAAATCATTTAAAGAATGTCAATGTCAGGCGATTCCTCTTAGTGGTGATGTCACTTCACAGGAAGCTGCCGATGGTTTTTTCGTACTTTAACTAGCTAGTGTACGTGACCTGTCAAAAGTGACTGCTAAATATTTATATAAATATACACACAGTCACACGCACCGTCTCTTATGATGGTATGACTACTCGTCCCTAACCCGAGGAACGCAGAGAGCTGAGCATGATACACACACACACACACACACACACACACACACACACACACACACACACATATATATATATATATATATATATATATATATATGTGTGTGTGTGTGTGTAAATGTGTATTTATAGAATGATAGATAGATAGATAGATAGCAAGTCACTTGCTTTTTATTATATAGAGGAGATGCAAATTACATGCATACATAGAAACAAGAAATATACATGAGAGGTATTTTTTTACGTATTACAACAGTTTAATATATATATATATATATAATATATATATATAATCTTACCTGAATGACTATCTCCTTATAACTCAACAGAAAAAATCACCTAATTTATTTGAGTCGTGCTTTTCAAAATTATTTAAATTTCTAAAATGAAATATGATCTAGAAAATATTTAGAAACCTAAAACTATCTTGCCTAATACCAGACCACCTACCGCGGTACCACCTCCGATCCCTGATTGGTCAAGCCCAGCATCATCTGCAGCCAGAAGCCTCTGTTAGATGATGCGAGGCGAAAACAACAGAGGCGAAGAACCACCAGCAGCAGCAAAGCGCTAACGACTCTACCCCGCGGGTTGATTGTCCTGCCAAAACTAAAATGGCATTTCCGGTCTTCGGGTGTTCCAATCTCGGGCTTATTTTCCTTTGCGATTCCCGTCTTATGTGTTTCTTCGTTGGACATTTATATTCGTCGTTTCAAGTTGGCTAATGGTTTTCGTGCTTTGGTTACAGCAGTTGGCTCTCAAGTTAGGTCGAGTTCCATTAGAAATTCTACTGTACATTTGGCGATTTCGATTACCTTCCAGTTATAAACTGACTTGAGATATGTTTCTTAGTGGTGCGGATGATGTAACACTTTTTTGTTTCACTGGATTTTTTTTAGGGGTTTGAATGCCTCATTAATAGCTCATCATGATCAAAGGGTCCATATCCGGAATTTTATTCATTTTATGTAAACTTCGAAATTTTCTAAGCCAATTCTTTGGAATGTTTATATCAAGTTCTGAAGATTAATTTTAGAAACTTAATTTTAATGCATGAAATTTTCAGGATGTGTATGAATTTATTGCAGACCAAATGAAACTAGTCAAATGGCGCTATATAATTTAGTACTTGTTTTCAGATATAAATTTTGAAGAATATATTTATCTGTATAAGGTACTTGGTAATGTAATCTCTGAAATTTGAGAGCTGATTGGCGTCTTCGACAACAGTTTCCAGGCTTTATACCCAAAATCAATTAGTCAAATTAGATAATTTCCGAAATTTAGTTTGGTAATTTCAGTTACAATAGCTATTCCATTTATTCACTGATGATTTTTCTGAGATTTTTTTCTTCTAATTCTGAGTTTTGCCTTAAATGCAAGGCATGATTTTCCACTTGTCTTGGATTAGAGTTCTCTGGCTTGAGGGTACACTCGGGCGCACTATTCTATCTTCTTTCTCTTCCTCTTGTTTTGTTAAAGTTTTTATAGTTTATATAGGAAATATTTATTTTAATGTTATAACTGTTCCTAAAATATTTTATGCTTCCTTGTTTCCTTTCATCACGGGGTTACTTTCCCTGTTGGAGTCCCTCGGCTTATAGCATATCCTGCTTTTCCAACTAGGGTTGTAGCTTAGCAAGTAATAATGATAATGATAATAAATAAATGATATGATAAAGTTTGGTCGTTTCGTATTTTTTCTATATTTACTTTGCAATGGTATGTTTAAGAAACTAGTTTAAATTTTAGGCATATCAATATAGGTAATTTGGACACGTGACTTCTTGAATGTTAATGCATGCATAGATGCGTGTGATGCATGTATATATATGTATAGTTGTGTATGTATATATATGTTGTGTTTAAAATATGTGTGTATATATATGTATATATCTGTATGAGTATTTGTATTTGTGTTTGTAATTGTGTATTATAAAATAAGTTCTGTGAATATCGAAAGGATGCTTAATACTCGTTTGTAGGGAGTTCTGAAAATTTATTGCATAGATTATAGGTTGTTGAGTGCAATTAAAAGTTTTCTTAATAGAAGCAAAGACTGTGTGAGTTGGATTTAGGAAGGAGAAGACTAGTTTGGTGTGAAAGGGTCCTTTAAACAAGGGTTTGTTATGTCTCCCCTGCGGCTAAACTTCTTTATTAATGGAGAGATGTGAAAGAACCGAGAAAGATAATTTTTGGCTTATGAATTTTTCTCTAAAGTGGGATGTGTAGTTGCTGTTGCTTGCAGATTATATTCGGTTGATTGTGAACAGTGAAGAGAATCTGCAGAAGCTGGTAAAAGGAATTCTCTTGAGAAAAAGTAAATGTGAGCAAAAGTGAGGCGATGATGGTACAATATATGGAAACTTGGAATTTTTGGTAACAAATGGTAGTCTGAATGGTAGAAGAGTGGAAGCGGTTGATTCATATTACGTATGAAGTATTGATCACAGAATACACCAAGCAGGAAAGGTAGCAGTGTGTTTGCAAGTGATTTGTAAGAGACTTGAATTGCCTCTGGAAAGCCAAGGTAGGATTGAATGAAGGGATTGATGAACGAACTCTCTTTGTGGGTGTGGAGAGTGAATGTTGAATGTAAGATTAAAGAAAATTTGTAATTGTTCAGACAAAGTGTATTTGGTGTTAGGTAATCGACAAGGTGATAAATATGGAATTACATAAAGGTGGTAATAATTGTTAGGATAACGGAAAGAATGGGTAAGAGCATTTAAAGATGTTTTGGTCTTGAACTGAGAATGGAACCTAATATGATATTGAAAGCAATGTATAATTTATAATTGCTAGAAAATGGGATGAGAAGGCATGGCAAGGGCCGGAGAGATGCTGTAAAAATCTTAATTAGAATGGTGTCTTTTGATATTTAGGAAGCGCAAGGGTAAGGGCAAGACAAGGTCGAAAGGCACGGGGTGTGTTGGTGGGTTCGACGGATCAGTAAGCCTTTTTGATAGACTCATGGAACAGTTAATGTCGAAGTGCTTTTGTTTTGGAGATTCATTCATGATACAAGAATTAAAGGGTGAATTGGATTATTTTATTGATTTTCTATGGAACATTTGGTTATGGGAAACAGTAATGTTTTATATATATATATATATATATATATACAGTATATATATATATATATATATATATAGAGAGGAGAGAGAGAGAGAGAGAGAGAGAGAGAGAGAGCGCATGCTTTTGCAAGCTTAGAGTACTGCAATGCATTTAGAATATCCATAGTTCTTCGCCTTTATTGACTACCTAAACATTAGACTCATTGTCTTATTCGAAGCCACTGCCCAGTTAAAGAAATAAAAAACATGGTAATAAAAAGGTACCTCGCAATGTAATCGCAAAGAAAGTAATATATTAGACAAGTCTGGATTTACAAACCTTCGCTAAAGCTGTTAGCATACCTATCCAAACTCTAGGGCTCTTGGTAGATTCTTTCATGATACAAGGATGTGTTTGGCATACTTATCTTGATCCTCCATGTCATTTATGTTTTCTGTGATAGACAGCTGGAAGTTCTCCCTTTCTTTAGATATGCAAGAAATATGATGATTGTGGCAATAATTGTTATTGATTCTAATTTCAATTGTTATTAGGTAGGTTGGCCAGAGCACCAGCCATCCATTGAGATACTACCGCTAAAGAGTTATGGGGCCCTTTGACCGGCCAGACAGTACTACATTGGATCCTTCTCTCTGGCTACAGTTCATTTTCTCTTTGCCTACACACACACCGAATAGTCTGGCCTATTCTTTACACAGTCTCCTCTGTCCTCATACACCTGACAACACTGAGATTACCAAACAATTCTTCTTCACCCAAGGGGTTACTGCACTGTGATTATTCAGTACCCCCTTTCCTCTTGGTAAGGGTAGAAGAGAATCTTTAGCTATGGTAAGCAGCTCTTCTAGGAGGACACTCCAAAATCAAACAATTGTTCTCTAGTCTTTGGTAGTGCCATAGCCTCTGTACCATGGTCTTCCACTGTCTTGGGTTAGAGGTGTCTTGCTTGAGGGTACACTCGGGCACACTATTCTATCTTATATCTTTTCCTTTGTTTTTTGTTTTATCTCAAGTTTTTATAGTTTATATAGAAGATATTTATTTCATTGTTACTGTTCTTAAAATATTTTATTTTTCCTTGTTTCCTTTCCGTGTTGGAGCCCCTGGGCTTATAGCATTCTGCTTTTCCAAGTAGGGTTGTAGCTTAGCAATTGATGATAATGATACTGATATTGGAAACGTCCCTCCTGGCGATCTGCTGGACTGGGGTTCGAGATACCACTCAAGCTCAATAGGTTCTTGTAGTGTCTGCAACCATCCCTGTGAGCTTCGGATAGTGAGTCTGGGGGGGAGCTTATAGGTTTACCTGCTGAGTCATCAGCAGCCATTGCCTAGCCTTTCCGGGTCCTAGCTTGGGTGGAAAGGTGTTATAGGCGCTGATCATATGTATATGTGGTTAGTCTCAAGGACATTGCCCTGTTAGGGCATATTCACTGTCTTTTGCTTCTGCCATTCATGAGTGACCTTTAAAGCTTTAAACAGGCGGGAGAAACGAATGGTCCCTCATTGGAAGAAACATAAGCGATTTAGATGTTTGGTGAAACTTCACCCAAATTGTGGTGTTGAACAGTTTCAATCGTCACCAATGACGATAAAAGTGAAGTTAATGGAATAAGTCGCGTTAAATTGTAGATTTGAATAATTGTAAATGTCCTTGGAACAGAGCATACTCTTAGAAGAGTAATGGCTGCTTCATGTATCTGCTTGAATTCATCATCATTTTGTTGGAATAAAGTCCATCCAACCATACTTCATTTGTCGTAAGTGGGCATTATTTTGAGTTTGTGAATTTGATTCACGTCTTCCAGTCGATTTTTGGAGACGGTTTGATTTTACTTTATCTAATCAATTCAGTTGTAGGAATAATTATGGGCGCTATGATATTTTGACGGTCAAGCATCGTGTATTTCTGGAAAGAGCTATAGTTTCGTGATTTGATTTATATAAATACATTTATTAAAGATAAAGGATATATTGGTTCAAGCTATTTGCAATAGTTACGTATATAATGAGGGCAATATCCTGTTAACTCTACGTATAAGTAAGCAATCATCATTAACCCGTTAGACGTGGTGACAGTCAGAAGAGGAGTATTTCACACTCCACTTACCGGAAATTATATGGCAATGCTCCTTCGGTGACCGGATATGCATTGCATTGCGGCAAGGGGCACCTGTTCAGTTCCTTTTCCAGAGAGCGTCCCCACCTGCAACCACTCTGCATCACGCTAGTAAAACCCAACAAGAAAAAGAAGAAGAAGAAGAATAAGATGTGGAGATGGTGGTTGGTTGTTCACCGAAGCGGACAAAGGAATGAGTCGTCTTCCGAACAAAGACCTCAGCGCCAACATCCTTGTCCTTAAAGAACTAACAAACGGCGTGCCTGCGCCTGCTGAGGCGTGATGCCACAGTACAACAGCCAACTAGCGAGGTTGAAGAAGGAGGGGTGGATGGGTGGGTGGGCGGGAGGCCTTGTTGAATCTCTCTGGCTTGCAGGAAGTAAAGGGTCTCTCATGTTTGAGGGCCTAAGCATTCCTTATATCCTCGGATGGTGGGGGTTATAAATGATTTAAAGGTTTATTTAATGTATACACGGATAAACATAATAACTCATGCACAAACAGTATACAACATATCCTACGCATATGTATGATAGTATGGAACTTATAATTTACGGATATGTATTATAGTATGCAACATATATTCTACGAATATGCATGATGGTATCAACTTATATACTACGAATATGTATTATAGCATGTAACTTATATTCTACGAATATGTATGATAGCATCAATTTATATTCTACGAATATGTATGATGGTATCAACTTATATACTACGAATATGTATTATAGCATGTAACTTATATTCTACGAATATGTATGATTGTATCAATTTATATTCTACGAATATGTATAATTGTATCAATTTATATTCTACGAATATGTATGATAGTATGCAACATATATTCTACGAATATATATGTATGATAGTATGCAAGTTATATCCTACAGATATATATGGTAAAATCGAATTATGTTTAATTGTAGGATGAATGGAGGCGAGGTAATTTACAAAACAAATTCACAAATATATAGAAATTAATAAATACATAGGTACTATATACATAGTGCCTAGATAGATATATACTGTATTTAAAGACAAAGGAGAACTCATAAATTATTCCTTATGTTTAAAGTACAATATAGAGTCCTGAAAATGTTAGAATCTTAGAGATTTCGACAATTCTCGCATCATTTCACGATGATATCTGAAGTTCCTTGAGACCCCACTGGCTGATCAAAAGCCTCCAGGTTTATAAAGAAAGCGCCATTTTGTTTAGGTGTTATGATTATGACATCCTTCGATTTTCCTAAGGCAAACGTTTAGTTGGATGGAAGTGTTAGCCTTCAAGTGATTTAAACGTTTCAGCCATTGTAATCCTTCAGAGATTTCTGAGTTATCCCATTTTCTAACCTTTATTTTAGCTATACGGTTACGGAGTGCGCCATAAACCCGAAGATCATCTCTGCTACACAAGGATCTGATTCAGCTCATCCTTTGTGCCATGCCCGTACGATGGAAAACAGCCCATTAATATGTGTAGGACACGCTCGAGAACCTACGGACATGCCCTCATGCCCTCGAAAGGTCGTGTAGGACACTAAAAGGACATGGTTGAGGGAGCGGGATCCCATGGAAATGGTCGTCTAGGATTGCCCTGAGGATTTTGAGGGATATGTTTAGACCACGGTTCGAGCGGCAGATGGGCATAAGCGGGTACGGTAATTCCCCGGCCGCTGATCCGTCTGGGCAGGAAGTTTAGCTTCAAGAATTCCGTCTGGAAGTGGCATACAATGGAGAAATTCACTAATCTTCATTGGCTTCTTGGTCGTTTCCGTCCTCACCGTGATTTTATGTTTCATCTTCTTTTTCATTAACTTGGGCTTAATCATGTCTGTAATCGCCAAATGCCGTTCATTGTATTCAGATTGATTGATTGATTTGAAGTTCTCTGGCATCCTTACATTCATTGTATTCAGAGTAAGTTTTTGTGTTCACATTTAGATATTACTTTATTAGCACAATCATCCTTAGTATTGTTATTTATTGAAGCTACATTTGTTGAAACACGAAACAAGTGTGGTGTCCAATTATATATATATATGTATATGTATATATATATATATATATATATATATAGTGTGTGTGTGCGTGTCTGTCTGTGGGTATACGTACCCATAAATAAATACATAATACATGAATTGCGTATTTGACATGAGTGCTCTATGAGCGTAGCTACTTATTCAAGCTTAGTCAGTGCCCGAAAAGGGCGTATTAATAGACTTATTTATATACATGGCAAATTAGGCTAAAAAGGGTGAAGATTGCGTGATGTACGAAATACAAACGAAGACAAAGAAAAATTTCACAATTGTGAGATAGATAGTAAGAAGACATCGCGTGTGTATTCCATTGTGAGAGCTGAGCGTACAAGTAAATGTGCACAGGCTTGTGTGTGTACAACCAGTTCTACCTCTCTACGATTCAATTACTGATTAGTTGAACAGAATCTGTAATTTCTTTCTCTTAAAAAGAATATTTTCATAGGCGATACAACTCTCAAACCATTGGTCCCTCACGTCGATTTAGAGGAAAAGAATAAGAAAATTAATGATTAAATGTTAAAATCCCTTATGGATAACCCGAAAGTGTCCGGCTGAGTGCTCTTCCATATCACGTATCATTTTGGCGTAGTGGTGAACGGGGTAGGGCTTCATCAGCCTTGGTGGGGCACTGGAGCGTAACTCTCCATGTAGGAATTTAAAAATGGGATTGAAGGAGACCCTCGATCGACAACTGAAAGACTATGAGAGATTATACTCTTTTATGTTTTCTGAATGAAGCGACCAGTCCTCGTTAACGGGGGGGGAGAGGATGCAATGGCGACCTTTCTTGTGTAGTGTAAGATTTTAAGAAATGGAATCACAAGTGTTTGGTGCATTTATATTTCTTTAAAAACTGCATCAAGCAATGGAGAAAGGTTCATCACTCGCTAATGGTTAAATTGAAGCCTTCATAAGTTGTGCTCCAAGTAAGCTTTTCGTGCATTTTATTTTCCTAAGTTTCAATAGTTAGACTTTATATAGTATATATATAGTTATTTTATTTTCATTTATTGCTTCCATCCTTGCCTGTGCAATGTTAAAAGCACAAGAATTGATCTGGCTTTTCAGAACTGTCAAAGTCGAGTAAAACAGTTTTACGTGCAAATATTAACATTTTTTAGGGCCTATCCTTCAATAAACAATTATTTTAAAAGTAGAAGTGGTTAATTTGATTTATATGCCCTTAATGAAGTACTGTATTACTTCATTCGAATAGAATTATCCAGAATCTAAGAAAATACTGATCAATATTTATGTATTTGTAAAAATCAGCAAAGAATAATTCAAAGTCAACATAATTTTGAATATCTAACTAAACCAATTACCTTTCGAAAAACATATAATTCATCTGTAGGTCCCAGACTCAAAGCACCGAAAATGCACTTAAAGGTTGAAGACGTGATGCTCGTGTCTGCTCATCTCTGTGTTTATTGCAGGTCAAGAAAGGCCTCTTGCCAGCAATGGCGTATTTACAAGGACTTGTGACATTTAGGAGAGTAAGTGTAGTCTTGGGAAGACACGTCTCTGAGGCTTAATGGGTTGGTAAATATCGAGAGAAATAATTGTAAATAAAAAGTTTAGATTTTAAGGGTATATTAATTCTATTCTATTATTATAATTGCTATTATCTGCATTTTGTTATTTGTATTTTATATTTTCTTTAATATTGTTTTTTATGGTATGTTAAAAAGGGGGAAAGATAAGTGCGTTGTCTTTACATATTAATGTAGAGATATATAAATCGAATGTAGTAAGTCATATTGACACGTGTGTCTATCATTTTCAGTATGTAGAGATATATAAATCGAATGTAGTAAGTCATATTGACACGTGTGTCTATCATTTTCGGTTGTGGATTAAGCATAAAGCTCAAGAAATTACCTTTTGACAGCACGGGAAGAACTGGTTATAAAAGCAAAGACCGAACACGGATGGAAATTCGTGCAAAAACTGGCAACAGCCGAGGAGCCATCATTACAAACGCACGATTCCTAGAGAGAGAGAGAGAGAGAGAGAGAGAGAGAGAGAGAGAGAGAGAGAGTATAAATAAACAGCGTGAATATTCGACGCACTCTGTGAAACAAAAAATATGTGCAACTCCACGCGAGTGAAAAATAATATGACCACTA
>NC_090730.1:142003163-142005663 GCF_036898095.1 Palaemon carinicauda
ATCAGTGTTCCACCTGACCAGCTTTAATGTGGATCAGCCCAAAAAAATTGTCAGAACGACATATAACTCAAAACTAGCCATTGCTAAACACTTGAAATCATTTATGAGTGGGTATGTGTGGCAATTCGATTTACCTTTATGTTAAGCCTTAAGCCATTCAGATTATTATTTTATATTATTATTATTATTATTATTATTATTATTATTATTATTATTACAAGCTAACCCATAACCCTAATTGTAAAAGCAAAATGCTATAAGCCCAAGGGCTCCAACAGGGAAAAAGTAGCTCAGTGAGGAAGTGAGGAAAGAAACAAGGAAATAATAATAGAAAAAAAACTACAAGAGAAGTAATAAGTAATCAAAAAAATATACTATAAACAGAAACAACATTAAATTAGATCTTTCATATATAAACTATACAAAAAAATAAAAAAATAAACCAGGAGAGGGCGAGAAATAAGATAGAACAGCGTGCCCCTAGTGTAACCTCAAGCAAGAAAACTCTAACATAAGACAGTGGAACACCATAAAAAAAGGCTATGGTACAACTCTAGACTAGAAAACAATGGTTTAATTGTGGAGTATCCTTCTAGAAGGGCTGCTCCTACCATAGCTAAAGTCTCTCTTCTACCCTTACCAAAAGGAAAGTAGCCAAATGAACAATTACAGTGCAGTAGTTAACGCCTTAAGGGAAGAAGAACTGTGTGGTAATCTCAGTGTTGTCAGCTGTATGTGGACAGAGGAGAATGTAGAAAGAATAGGTCAGACTATTCGTGTATATGTAGGAAAAAAACAAAATGAGCCCTAACCAGAGAGAGGGATCCAATGTAGTACTGTGTGGCCAGTCAAAGGACACAATAACTCTCTAGCGGTAATGTCTCAACGGGTGGTTGGTGCCCTGACCAACCTACCATTTATTTGGGAGGCTTGCCATTACCAAGGGTAAAGAATACAACTTTTCGATTTCTGTCGACGCATACCATTCCCAGCCTACAGAAACTTAAAAAAGGAAGATGGGCAGAGACGTAACAAAAGTATAATGTTTGTATAATTTTGCTTCGTATAAACATAACCCGATTTACTTTTGTCTTGCTAAGAAGAGTAAAGAGTTCATCTGCTATGACTAAGCTCTATAAAATGGAAAATCTGATCATATTTGATTAAATGTTTTCGATATCAGACAGATTCGCTATCAAATAAAACGACTGGGGGACATTAGAAACAGTGGATACAGCGCCTAATTCCAAATATCAGACCTGTTGACAACGTATCATTTGCAGTAAGTGGGATTCGCATGAATTTCACAAGTACCGACGGAATACAAGTAAGGAATAATTTCTGGAGGGTTCTTAAGCATACTTCACTGTCAAAGACAATCTTAGGAATAATTTCAGATAATTTTAGTGAAAGGACATTCCAACGGAGTTTGAAAGTACAAATTGGAAGGGATCAAATTTCGAGAAAAGGTCATGGTCGAGATTTCACAGCATAAATCCGAAAGAAGGAACTTGACCATTGATATACATATTTGAAAAGACTAAATAGAAGTATTTCGATGTTCAAATTTATAGGAAGATTTCAATGAAGTTAAAAGGATTTTTTTTTTTCATAAAGAAAATTAAAAAAAATCAGAGAAAATTATAGTTGTGAACTGATAAGATTATTTGAAATGTTATTAGGAAACAACACCCACAACATTAGGAAAAAGATCTTGCTGAGACTTACAAAGACAAAAATGTATGCATACATTTTAGAAACTGCAAAATAAAGATGTAGAACAATGTTCTCTTGGAAACACAAAAATGACCTATCATAGAGAGTAGGGAAAAGTCCTTTCTATGGATGATACTATAAAAAGAATATCAAAATGAGGAGTACTTTTATATAACTGTTGAACCCATAATGAGGTCATATTGATTGAAGTCAAGTTTATCCAAGATTAAATAATAATTTGTTTATTCGCGTGTGCACCTATCTATCTATCTTTTTATCAGCCCAAAATCTTATCTATCTATGCAAGTTCTAAACTAATCAAGTTCAATCAATTATTAAGCAATGACGTTGCCAACGGAAATGCTAATATGACTTCAAAATTGCTATTTTAAATCTAATAAAACCTTAAAATATACCTTAGTAGCAGACTGTAGGGCTTAAGAGTTGGACTCATTCTTTTTCTTTCCGTTTTCTATTAAAACTGCCGTACTGTACAATTATGGAAATTCAGATGTTTACGTCTTCTTTTAATATTAGAAAAAAGTTCAATGTTATTAATCACAATATTGCTACAAACAATCTATTGGAACACTATGATTCAATAGTATACAACAATTTCTTCCTCTTTTGCTATAATGACCAACTGATTAATGTGAAATATAGGTCTTTTCTTTCAAATGAACAGAAACTAAAAAAAAATGTAAGGTGCCAGGTGAAATATTACCAAGACTCATTTTCTTAATACATACAAATGCGTTTTTAAAATTTGTTTATGTTATGAATC
>NC_090730.1:142015663-142025663 GCF_036898095.1 Palaemon carinicauda
AAATCCTAATGATTAAAGGCTATTCTCCTTAGCTCCTCTTGAAAAGGCATACTACTCCTGGCAGTGATCCAAAGGACGAAACTACAACAGGAAACAGCCCATTTGCTAAGTGAAGGTTCTAAACATGATTGAAGAGACCTCCAGTGCTGGCATCCTTAGGGTTTTTGGCATGGCAGGGGCATGAAGGAGTCATAAGGCAGGTAGGAAGCAGATGGTCAGTAACGTGTACTGCCCTTAGGTTCACACGATACTACGCTATTCTTTTAGAAGGATTTTTTTACCCTTTTCGTTCTAGCTGTCTAAAGTAAATTGTTTTCTACATCTGCATCGAGGGATATGACAGATCTTTCTTCAATATCTTAGTGGTATTTGGTGACTTCCTTCGTAATTTACGAAATTCAACCTAAGACATTTTCAAGGCATGCAATTTGTCCTTTGTCAATTCCCATTTTCGATAAAATCGTTGCTTTGTGTATATTAAGGAAAACTGGAAATTCATTCATAAATCCACTTAATATAAAAACGTAATCCCTCAGAATAAGGTATATGAGGGCTTATTAATGCACGTGTCAAATAGTAATAGACCTTGCAAGGATCTTCGAAATTCCAGGTATTGTTCTTTGTCACAAGAATAAATAAATACACACGTCATTATGGTACTGAATCAAAACATCTTACCTTCTCAAGAATATTATTCTTATACACTTTTAGCGTCACACTTGAAAGTTCACTAGTAAAATATGAAACAAATTAAAGAGCGCCTTGTTGAGATAAAGAGTAAAACTCAATAAACATGACACCTTGCCATCTCATTCAGACTTAATCCAATGACTTAACAACAGGAAACACTCTACTTACATACTTGCATACATAAAACAACAACCATCAAGTCTATGACCTCTAACAGATATAACGCCAGCTTCTTATGCCATAAAAACCTAATTATTTAACTGCGCTTTTTGAAAACAGATTACTTTATTACATTACCTATGCAAGCGGAGGATGTTTAATGAAATCTTTACTATTTTCTCAGGAAAACTAAAACAATCACTTATCAATTATCAAAAAAATTTTATGTTGTTAATCTGATTTGATAATTAAAATCCGTACAGAAACCAGAGGTTTAAGGACTATAATCCATAAGGATTATGACAATATTAAATCACCTCTCAATCAAAATAGGGAAAATTGGTTAAATACCATTAAATCATTATTGGAGTGAATTTTTTATTCTAAGTATTGAAAATAACAAAACTCCCTTGACTAGTTTAATAGGATTAGTTAGTTACCTTGAACTTGATATTTGTTATTTCATAACAGATATATTTTCCGTAAAGGCATCTTAGCAACCAATCTAATCTCTTATATTTTCTAAAGAGTTTGATTTGGAGGCGAAAGGGTGTCTGGTGCTCTGAAAATTTAAGATAGGCATTGAACATATAAACGTTCAGGGATTAATAAAAACTGGATACCAGAATTTAATACCTTAGAGCATTGCCGAAAAGATGAGAAAAATACCGATCATAGCAATAATAAAATGAGAAGACAATACTAACAATAATAATGATAATTGTAATAATAATAATACGGAATGTATTTCAAATTTCATTTATAGTACTAAACTCCACATATAACTATCATAAAATCTCAAACGACACTAGGCAGAACAAAATGTACTTAAAATTACAATGATGTCCTGATAAAACTACTTAAAAATTGCCGTCATGACAAGTACTTAAGTAACAACATCAATGCATTTCGAATCTAACCTGTGAAAAACAGTAATATCCCAAGAAACTAAATAAATAACCGGGAAAAATAATCAACACTAAATCACTGACATTACCAGTTAAAAATCACAGTACTATGCCCTTTTCAAAATCAAGGAATTCGGTTCGAAAACATGTAAACTAAATAAGTTGCTGGGTAAAATAACTAACATTAAAACATTGATAATATTAAATTAAAAACACAGTAATAAGCTTTCAACCCAAGGAAAATGAGCTCGATAATACGCAAATTAAGTAAATATCCGCGTAATATAAGCATCACTGAAGCATTGACAATAATAAATAAAAATCACAGTAATATAACCCTTCCAATACCATGGAAAATCGGTTCAAAAGAACCACGTAAACGAAATAAATAACAATAAAACATTGATAATACCAAATAAAAACAGTAATATCCCTTTATCAAAACCGAAATACAATCATTGAAAAAAACTAAAAAATGATTCGGTAATGTTCTTTTTCATCCGTGTAACGAAATACCTCAACGAGGTGAATCCTCCAGATATACGACCCTTTCCCAAAAATGCTTTTAATTCTTTATGGTCTGAAATGTTTCGTTTGTGTCCGCTTCAATTTTTTTGGCCTCTCAGTTTTGTTCTTCCTCATTTTTTCTGTTCTTTTTATTCCCAAGAGGTTATCAGCACTCAGCCATCTCAAGGGGAATCGTAACGGTGATCTGCGTGCTGGAGAGAGAGAGAGAGAGAGAGAGAGAGAGAGAGAGAGAGAGAGAGAGAAGAGAGAGAGAGAGAGAGAGAGAGAGAGATACAAAAACTTGTGACACTTGTGAACATCCGAATGGAGGTGAACGTTCAAGTTTTCTTTGGGGAAGTTGTCTGAGGAGGGGGGGGGGAAGTACGATGGCATAAAGGAGGAGAGAGAGAGAGAGAGAGAGAGAGAGAGAGAGAGAGAGAGAGAGAGAGAGAGAGAGAGAGAGAGAGAGAGAGAGGGGGGGGACTGAATAGCATGGCTGGGCATGAACGAAAAAATTTGGTTACCTGATGTGCTTTCGATCAACCGTATGTGTGCGAGAGTAGCATGCGAATTCGACGTAAGCCTCGAACAGTTACTTGCCAAAGCATTGCAGGTCACAATATTTATCGATTACACTTCCTTATTTTCAATCATACAAAATGTTTGAAAACTTATATTAGAAGTTTTTATTTGTCATAAAAGTACTTTTAAATGAAGTCATATCTAGCATTCTGTGTCCGAGGAATTTCATCGTGACTCTGAAGCGTGACCGGCTAGGTATGTTCGAATGTTTTTTTTTTTTTTTTGTCCGTGGAATTGCTGCGTTTGGTCCAGGTTTCTTTTGTATATACTTATATTAAAGGAGCATATATTATTTAATTTTCTCCTTTGCTCTTCTACTTTCTATGCTATTACCAGCGTTACGAGTTCCTTGTAGTTTGTTGGTCTTCTTCAATGTGACATTGTACACAGTGATATATATAAATATATAATATATATATATATATATATATATATATATATATATATATATATATATATATACATAATATATATATAAATAAATATATACATATACATATATAGATATATACACACATATATATGTATATATATATATATATATATATATATATATATATATACTGTACATAAATACAAACACGCATATATATATATATATATATATATATATATATATATACACACATAAACATACGCATGTAACTATGTATCTGTTCACACACACATGAGTGTATATATATATATATATATATATATATATATATATATATATATATATATATATATATATATATATATATATATCTCATATACACACACGTGTGAACAGATACATAATTACATGCGTATGTTACATATACATAGGTATTCACTTCATATTTTTCCTTCCAAAGTAGATATAAAATAGATACACAATGAAAAAAGAAGAAACACTTGCACCAGCATATTCTGGAACGAATGCCAAACTGAGCATGATAATATTTCCATGTCACACAGGTAGGAAATCTTCAGAATCCCGCTACCTCACGCGTTGAGTGGAAACCGTAGTTCCCCTACCGGGGAAAAATTGCATCTCATGCCCTTTGTAGAGCAAACAACGCGCAATGACAAATCAGAAGCATAAAAACTGAACTCTCATAACCCTTGCATCTTTGCACCTGTTTACATCACACGTCGAAAATTGTACCCGATTTGCACCTGTTTATATCACACGTCGAAAATTGTACCCGATTTGCACCTGTTTATATCACACGTCGAAAATTGTACCCGATTTGCACCTGTTTATATCACACGTCGAAAATTGTACCCGATTTGCACCTGTTTATATCACACGTCGAAAATTGTACCCGATTTGCACCTGTTTATATCACACGTCGAAAATTGTACCCGATTTGCACCTGTTTATATCACACGTCGAAAATTGTACCCGATTTGCACCTGTTTTTATCACACGTCGAAAATTGTACATCGGGGAACATTTGATGCCAAATAGCCGTTCCGTTGTTTAGAACTCGGCAGTAGGTATGTAGTTCACAGGGTAAATCACGATGAAACAGCTAGGCTAAAGCTATTAGACACCTGTTGGCGATGGGTCCATAACGGAGCAACAGGTGGTGGTCCCGACCAAATCTTGTTGGTTCTAAAAGGACCAAAAAAAAATGTCACCGAGATTGGCCCAGGAAACGTCCCGCGTCGATTTTCGGTTTAGATATGGAGGCTTTTACCTTTATCTGCATCTCTTCTCTCACAAGTCCAAATTTCTTCTTGGTTTATACAGGGTGGTGACATCTTTTATTTTTTCCTTTCTTTCAAGCGTCCCTTCACCCTATGCCGCTGTTACTTCCCTTTCCCCTCCCCTATTCCACCACACACAGATAAGATGGGAAACCAAACCCGAACCGCCCCCCCCTCCCCCCCCTTTGCTACACCTCGCCCACATAACTGTACACTGTGGCACATCGGCGTTGGACAATGCAGTCAGCCACGCCCCTACAAAGGTCAATCTTTGGGCTCGCATCGACCTTCTCTCTCTCTCTCTCTCTCTCTCTCTCTCTCTCTCTCTCTCTCTCTCTCTCTCTCTAAACCGGACGTAACTTTCCTCATGGCACAACATCCATTTGCCAAGCTTTCCCATTTCCTTCACCCGGGTAACCCGAGAAAGGACTTTTCGGCGTTATAATTAGTAAGATCTCATATATATATATATATATATATATATATATATATATATATATATATATATATATATATATATATATATATATATATATATATATATATATATATATATATATATATATATATATATATATATATATATATATATATATATATATATATATATATATATATATTATATATATATATATATATATATATTATATAAATATATATATATATATATATATATATTTATATACATATTACATATATTATATATATATATATATATATATATCTATATATAATATAATATATATAATACATATATATATGTATGTAAGTATATATATAGATCTATCTACTGTATATATATATATATATATATATATATATATATATATTATACATATATATATATATATATATATATATATATCTTCAGCCGTTACTACTCCATTCGCCTATTTATGGTCTTTTTATGCCAGTCTATACACGCCAATATCCTTAGCTCGTCAATCTATCATCTTATCTTCCTTCCTCTACTTTGTTTACAATCTCTAAGGACCCATTCTGTTATCCTTGACGTCCATCTATTATCTAACATTCTCATTGTTTGTCCTGCATATGCCCATTTCTTTTTCTTACATGTTGTTAGAATATCCTCTACTTTAGTTTGCTCTCGTATCCTTGTTGCTCTGTTCCCGTCTCTTAGTGATATTCCCGGTATTATTCTTTCCATAGTTTTCTGAGATGGAACTAGCTTATGATCCAAGGCTTTAGTAAGGCTACAAGTTTCTCGTGCATAAATTAATACTGATAAGACCATCTGATTATTGATATATATATATATATATATATATATATATATATATATATATATATATATATATATATATATATATATATATATATATATATTCCAAGCAATAACGATTATCGCCCATGTAACTAAATAAAGAAATTTTATACAAAAGATTTAACAGATCGCAGTGCATATATCATCGCTTGAAAATCTCTTAGGAATAATTAAAAATCTCACAAAAGAGAGAGAGAGAGAGAGAGAGAGAGAGAGAGAGAGAGAGAGAGAGAGAGAGAGAGAGACGAGACGAACATTAAAAAAAAAATAAAATAAAAGACGAAGAATGCGACCTATCAGGTCACAACTGTATAGGCCAGTTAAGGTCATTATTTCCCAAGGTTGTATAAGAAAGTACTTGATATCGCGTTCGTGCTTTTGTTGTGACGCCGGATTGACATGCAGTAACAAAAAAAAAAAAAAAAAAAAAAAAAAAACTTCTGATGACCCTTCAGATAAATTGTCAGGTATTTATAGACTTACATCCGTCTTATGCACGTATATCTTAATCTTATCAACATCTGCATTTTTCCAACATACATACACGCAAGGAGATCTCGTTTTGCCAGCCTCTGTAATGCCTGTTTAATCGTATGAACATTCTAGAAAGGAGAGTGCAGACTTCAAAGAGGGATGTACCTGGAATTGTATCTGGAAAATATGAGTGCCGAAGATAAAAAAAAAACATTTTTGTATGACAGCAAAGTAATGCCCTAACCTTGTTTTGATTAGTGAAATCTGCCCTCCACCCTTTTCCCACTTAAATTTTTTTTTTTTTCAAACTCAACGTCTTAAAAGAATTTCGTTGCTTGACATTTTGACTTATAAATCCAAAAAAGAAAAAAAAAGAAACGAGAAAGATAATGCACAAAAACCTGGACTGAAAATTCGGAGAGAGAGAGAGAGAGAGAGAGAGAGAGAGAGAGAGAGAGAGAGAGAGAGAGAGAGAGAGAGAGAGATTTCTTGTGAATTTCATACTGGTGATACGAGGTTTACATCGTCCATTCCTTCATCTTTTATGTCAGTTATTTTGTTTTATTCTCTTGTATTTGTTTAATTTTTCTCTTCCCTTCATCAGCAACCCATAATAATAGACTAGCAACCTGATACATTCTTATTAATCAATTCATCACAATCTTAATGTAATTTTTTATGGAAATTAGTATTTACGTATTTATTCACTTAGGAAATATGAGACCTGTTTCTTCTTCCCAGGGGAGTGAACGTAGGTCTACACAGTCGTAACGCCCACGCGTTAAATTGAGAGAGAGAGAGAGAGAGAGAGAGAGAGAGAGAGAGAGAGAGAGAGAGAGGAGAGAGAGAGAGAGAGCTCGTTATAAAAGGGGTCCCGCAAGGTCAGCAGCTCAGCATCAGGCTAAAAGTGTGAAAAGAAAATTCCAAAATAGTCCCTCTCAGATTATTTCTGTAATATTTCATGAGCGACCTTAACTCCCGTGTGATCTCGTGGCCTGGCCGAAGGATTTGGAGGACGAGCCAGTCTCCCCGCATGGAACAGGGCTTTGAATTATGATCGCCTCTGAGAGAATGGCTTCGAGGTGTCTATTGTTGCTGTTTGGTGTTGTTGTTCATCCACGAACACAGAATTGCATAATTTCTGGCCATTTTCTTTACTCGCTTTACGAATTCAAAGACGTTCGGTTATTTCTTCTCGTTCTTGCATGATGAAGAGAACAAGGAATCGTAGCGTACTCTTTGGAGGAACTTTCACCTATCTAAGAGTAACATATTAGTATGTTGTAAGCACATACACGAGCTTGTTTGCACTGTTCATGTGTGCGATAACACATGTTTCTTCAGGTAGCTTGAGATAGCATAAAGACATTATGAAAAATATAACCTTAATATTTTCGTACTTCATTTTCTGTGTACTTAAATACACATTTAGTGTAGATAAAGATGCAGCATTCTTGTTTCTCTTCTCAAAAACAGAAAAAAAAATTGAAGAAAATTTTTGCATCTACTTTAAGTACAGTAAAATAAACTGAAATAACCATGATATAACACTGTCTAAAAAAAAATGTAGAAACCCTTTGTTATTCCATTTAATCGAACGACAAAAAAAAAAAAAAAGTTATATATGATCTCATGGAGATGATGATGTGAGCTTCAAATATAAGTTAAGTAACACCGATGTGCAAAATTTCATATTGTGAATTAGTAAAGTGTTGCCCAATCCTGCTTGCTGACTGAAACCAGTGGCAGGAAAAGGAGGAAATAAAGTTTCATAATAACTTTGCTGTACCATTTTCATACAAACAAAGCTTATGTATAAAACCCTATTCAAATTTTCTTTAAAATGAATGATTGAAAACTATGACTGATATAGATATAGCACATCAAAATTATTAACAAGGCTACAAAATTAACTTTATAGCTGTATCTTAATGTGCAATATTCTATGAATAATAATAAAAACAACATAAACTATCATCATTATTATTATTCGTAGTAGTAGAAGTATTATCACAATCATTATCATCCTGCCTTTTATCATTAGTTATTTAAATTTTGGTGTTTTTGTTTCATTGTTTACCTTGTCAATACAGGGGAAATGTGTTTAGTTCAGATTGTTGCCTTTACGTATGCAAATGTGGAGATTTTATATTGCTATTCCTATTACCAATAATCAATTTCCTTAATGAAGAGCTAGACATTGTTCCCTTCAATCAAGACTTGAACTATGATAGATTAATGTAAACCTTATGAATATTCATTAACATATTTTTCATAGATATATTCAAAGACTGTTTATTTTTAATTTCCAATTGCAGCAAAATATGTAAATATGTATAATTTAAGTTAAGAAAACAAAATAAAAAAAGAAACAAGATGCTCAATATTAAATATAAAAAAAAATGTTCTTCAAATTGCTATAGGTACGAATTTACTTTTAATTTATTCTCCGAGAAAAACTGGAATTAGACATAAATAACTAAATATCTATTAAATCTACAATTGATAAAAAAAAAAAGTTTTCAAAGACTAAACTAAAAAAGCAACAAGGCAATAATAATCCCACAATAAGAAAAAATACAACTCAACAGGGACTGAATTTTAATAACTTCAATAATAATTCTAATAATCATAAAATTCAATAATTTCAACCAAAATCATTAAAATCATCCTTATTGATAATATTAAAATTAGCATTACAATTATCAATATAATACTATTATTCTATTATTAAAATTACTATTATCATTAAGATTATTAAAGTTAACAACTAATTTCAATAATTCAATATTATTCATTAAGATTATTAAAGTTAACAACTAATTTCAATAATTCAATAATAATAATTTGATAATTTTAGTAATTTCATACTATTTTTAATAACTTTTTTTGACGCAAAGTTAAAATTTTATCTACTTTATGTGCATGGGAGACTTCTTTAAATAACTATATATTTTTGCGATAACCTCACATCAAACAATCAATCAATCTACAGCTACGATCAGTATTCAAGCCACTCTCCTGGTATATGAACAGTACGAATATAATGCTACGTCGTATAAAAAAAAAAAAAAAAAACAGAACCAATACTCTTGCAACCAATTCCAACCGGGACTGAATTTCAATAACTTCAATAATGAATATTTTAATAGTTGTAGAATTTAATTATTTTAATTGATATAACTAAAGTCAGCATTTCTAATATCAAAATTATCATTACAATTATTAGAGTAATACTATTATTAAAATCAAAATTACTATAATTATCAAATGAAATAATTAAAGTCAGCATTACTAATATCAAAATCATCATTACAATTATTAGAATATTACTATTATTAAAATCAAAATTACTATAATTATTAAACCTTATTATTGAATTATTTAAATTAGTTAATAATAATTCTAATAAAAATCTTAGTAATTTTATACAATTTTAATAACTTTTTAAATGCAAAGATTAAAGTTTATCTACTTTATGGGCATGGGAGAGTTTTTTGAATAAATATATATTTTTGTTCTACAATTATGATCAGTATTCCAGCCACTATCCCAGTATATGAAGAAAACGAATACAATGCTACGTCGTTTAGAAAAATTACCCTTTGCTTAATCGCAAAAGCAGAGAAATCTTAAAAGCGAACAACAAAGCCAAGCGAGCATGAAACAAAAAGTAATTCACCTTTCCTTTCTCCTTATTTATGCGCTGTCCAATCGC
>NC_090730.1:142028163-142038163 GCF_036898095.1 Palaemon carinicauda
GGCGTCCCAAAGTCCTCTTGATAACGCCGACGGTCACCCACTCGAAGCCTTTAAGGAGGAACTGACCTGAGCTCCCTTAGGCCTATGAATCCGTGTCATTTGTCTCAGTCTTTCAGATTCTCGTTTGTAAGAGATAAGTCTTCCGTAGCTTCTTTTTAGAGAAGGCTTAATCTTTCAGATCAAGGTAGCATAGACTACTCTGTCTGTTTCAGAGTTCAACGACATTAACTTTGCTTCCTTGCGACCATTTTTTTTTCTTTTTTTTTTCTTTAACCAGGACCGGACAAGATGAATGCTATTGGCCTTTTCATTCTGCAATGATGCACGATGGTTTTCTTCGTCTAGCTCCAGTAGCAATGGTATTTCTGATTAATTAAAATAAATAAAAGTAAAATACAAAAATATACCATTGGGATTTGAGTACCGAGCAACAGACCAGAGTAAAACTACTTTCTTATCACAAACTAATTAATCGTTAAATGCTGTGTTACTTGTTTTGTTTTTCCTTTAATTTTTATATTCATAAATGAATACTGAATGAGTTAAAAAAAAATTATGATATAACAGGAGAGAGAGAGAGAGAGAGAGAGAGAGAGAGAGAGAGAGAGAGAGAGAGAGAGAGAGAGAGAGAGAGATAACGCTATGTACAAGATGAATAATAAGAAATTATTCTGACAAAGATGAAAGAATACAATACAGGTAAGTGGGCAAAGCTTTATGACATGAAACAATACCATCTTATTTTATATGAACTTGCCTTTCTCTCTTTTGACCTAGGAAATGAAATGCAAATAAGGTTTTGAGAGAGAGAGAGAGAGAGAGAGAGAGAGAGAGAGAGAGAGAGAGAGCAGACATGAGTGTTCACTTCAACAATATTCATCGTCAAATAACAGAGCCCAGATGATGTAATTCTAAAAGGGTGAAACCATTTTTATTTTTTCGAATTCCCTCCATAAAGTAGGTGCTGTATACAATGCTTTTACCAACACTAATTTCTTTCAAACAGATCAGTAAACATAAATAAATTTGGAGTTTTACCTTATTAAAGGTTATTATCTAAATGTATTTTATTCACTTTGGTATCATGAACGCAACGGAAGAATTGGATTCCAATATTCATACTTATCAAATCATTCTAGATATGAAATTACACAATATAGTTGCAAACATACATATCAGATTATGAACCAAGTAATATTTTTTAATTGACTAAGAAATATCTTTTTTTTGCTAGCTTAAAATATCGCAAACAATTCTCACTGGAAAGAGAAATGTACATACAAGTAAAAAAGAAACCTTTTGATCACACTTTTCATTCGTTCGATAACCAGCAAAGCCTCTCATTCCTCTGTTTATTGTTGACAACCTAATTGGGGGTCGTGAAAACGGCCGAAGAAAGTCAGACAACCATCGAACACGAGGGGCCAGTGTGGAAATGGCATCACTTGATTGCCAGGCGGGAAAGCTTGAGAGTAATACATCATCACCTTAAATTATAAGGATGGAAAGTGAAGTTACCTTGCGCAAGCGAAGCTGAAAAGAGGACAAGACTTAAAGAGAAGTGGGAGATGATAAAGCGCTTGAACACGAGATACCACCTGTCTTTGACACTACGAAAAACACCAATGTTCTCTGGTCTTGGGTAGTGCCATAGCTTCTGTATACCATGGCCTTCCACTGTCTTGGATTAGAGTTCTCTTGCTTTGGGGTACACTCGTGCATGCTATTCTATCTTATCTATCTTCTTGTTTTTTTTCTTTATTTGTTCCTCTTTATATTATTATTATTATTATTATTATTATTATTATTATTATTACTTGCTAAGCTACAACCCTAGTTGGAAAAGCAGGATGCTATAAGCCCAGGGGCCCCAACAGGGAATATAATAATAATAATACTTATGTTTATTGGACAAAAAATATCTACATACTCAGTCCAACCCATGTGGAGCAGAGCTCTTCGGGCAATAATACAACTAAAATAATATCATCAATTAAGTAAAAATAAAAAATAAAGTAAATATGGATATAGATATACAAAATGTACGCATACATATACATAATCATATGTATACAAATAGATACATATAAATGAGATTCTTAGCCTAAAAACAAATGGAAATGCATATTTATATGATAAAGAAGGATGGTATATGAAAGCTAATGGTAGCCTATATACATTGAAAAAAAATAGCTCAGTGAAGAAAGGAAACAAGGAAAAATAAAATTTTTCAAGAACAGCAACAACATTAAAATAAATATTTCCTATATAAACTATAAAAACTTTAACAAAACAAGAAAGAGAGCGCGCCCGAGTGTACCCCCAAACAAGAGAACTTTAACCCAAGACAGTGGAAGACCATGGTACAAAGGCTATAGCACTACCCAAGACTAGAGAACACTGGTTTGATTTTGGAGTGTCCTTCTCCTAGAAGAGCTGCTTACTATAGCTAAAGAGTCTCTTCTACCCTTACCAAGAGGCAAGTAACCACTGAACAATTACAGTTTAATAGTTAACCCCTTGAGAGAAGAAGAATTGTTTGGTAATCTCAAGTGTTGTCAGGTGTATGAGGACAGAGGAGAATCTGTAAAGAATATGCCAGACTATTCGATGTATGTGTAGGCAAATGGAAAATGAACCGTAACCAGAGATAAAGATCCAATGTAGTACTGTCTGGCCAGACAATGGACCCCATAACTTTCTAGTGGTAGTATCTCAATGGGTGGCTGGTGCCCTTGCCAACCTACTACCTATATGTGAAGGATCTAATTAAACGTTGGTATTGTTCTTGAAGTATTATATTTTGATTGTTTATTCTTCTCTTGCAGTTTCGTTATTTCCTTATTTACTATCCTTACTATGCTATTTTTCCCTGTTGGAGCCCTTGGGCTTATAGTATCTTGTTTCCAACTAGGGTTATAGTCTAGCTTATAATAATAATAATAATAATAATAATAATAATAATAATAATAATAATAATAGCATCTTGTTTTTTCCAACTAGGGTTATAGTCTATTATAATAATAATAATAATAATAATAATAATTATAAAAGAAAACGAGACTGGAATAAGATAGAAACGGGAACGGCATGCAAACGAACCGACAGCGTTATCGGAGGCGCGGTCTGACACAAGACAACAGTGACCGAGGGGACAAAGCAGTGCCGACCTGCCCACACCCACCCAGGTCAACATGGCGTGCCGTTGCAGGGGAGGGAACCGAGATATCCGCAATATAACATGAACTGCATGAGGCGCGTGCTCTTCGGGTGTACTTTGGTAATTATAGATGAAAGTTTCGATAATGGTCAAGGAGCAATTTCTCTCTAACTTCAGTCTCTTTTTATAGTTTATATATGAAAGATCTGTTCCTAATTTTGTTACTTTTCTTAAAATATTTTATTTTAATTATCAATTACTTCTCATATAGTTTATTATTCCCTTATTTCCTTTTCTCAATGGGCTTTTTTTCCTTGTTGGGGCCCTTGGGCTTATAGTATCCTATTTTTCAACTAGCGTTGTAGCTTAGCTAATAATAATAATAATAATAATAATAATAATAATAATAATAATGATAATAATAATAATAATGATATTGATACTGATAATGATAATAATAATAGTAATAAAATACTAATACTACTAATAATAATAATATTAAATACTACTACTACTACTACTACTACTACTACTACTACTACTACTACTACTAATAATAATAATAATAATAATAACAGTTGCAAAGGCTTGCAATATTTCTATAGGTTTGCAGATGACGTGATTAGTTGCCTGTTTCCGCCCCGGTATGACCTGACTTTGGGCATGGACATTTATGGAAGGAAACCCGAGATAAACAATGACAAACGAGATTAATCATACATCGTGTAAATTCTTTCCAAGGCCAGGGCGGATAAAAGCTGGCCCCAAAACGCCTTGACTTACAAGCACAACAAGGGAAATGACATCAGCACATCATGCAACGTGAATAATCAAACATGAAAATCCTCAGAAGTTCTCCTTAAATGCGTAGCGCCAGAAGGTTAGAAGAAACGCCCTCTATTATTCATGGAAAGAAAAAAAGCAATCTGCCTGAATTTCATACTGAACTCCTCCCTAGGCTTTTCATTCGTGTTATCCCTGAAACAAGGTCAATTACTTTCAGATTTGACCCCGTCAGAAGAAATCTAAAAACAAATAAAAAATTTTCGCTGAATTACAAAGCATGCCATCCGATCGTGTGTGTGTAAAAAAAAAAAAATAATAAATAAAATAAAAAAAAAAATAAATAAATAAATAAATAAATAAAAATAAAAAAAGAAGAAAGAAAGAAAGAAAGAAGAAGAAGTCAGAACACAGAAAGTCCATTAAGTGTGCAGCCCTTCAGGTGATGCTTCTAAATGTCATGCTCTGTCTTAAAAGAATCACGTCCATCTATACATCTTTGAACTACGCGTAAAAAAAAAGCATGATGACTCGGATGAAAAAATAGAGAATATTGCACTAATTATAATCAATGTTCTCATTATTAGTAATATTATGCAATAAAAAATACGCATGGGTAAAGTAAGTATTATATTAACCCCTCAATCCATTTCTCAGTAAGACTGGGCTGAATTAGTGTTTTCTTTTTAACAATTCTATCAAATTCCAGTCAAAATAAAATTAGAAAGACAAACCAATAATTAAAAAACGATAAAATTCAACAAAATAAAAAATACATCCGGTTTTTCAAATCTACAAAAACGATAACGCATATATCTGACAAAAATAAATATTTAAAAAATAAACAACCTAATATTCTTTAAAAAATAATTTGATAAGAAATTAGTGTATTTCAAGTATTCCCAATTATTTTACCAACACTTGACTTTTAATAACATTTACCGTTATAAGTGGCTTCCATTCACCTTTCAGGAGCTTACTCCTTGAGAGAGAGAGAGAGAGAGAGAGAGAGAGAGAGAGAGAGAGAGAGAGAGAGAGAGAGAGAGAGAGAGAGAGAGAGAGAGAGAGAAAAGGAAATGCAAACCCAATAAGGTATTCGAGCTTAAAGCATCAAGTAAAATAAAAGAACAGCTACATAGGTAAACGACTTATGAGAAAAGAGATAACAGTAAATAACACTGCATTGATGACAGCATTTCAAACGAATCAGAGAAAAATCTACTGTTGATTGAGTGATGTTTAGATTTCTGGGATACTGACATCGAAGGTCATTGACGCCGAATCTACAGTTTTGACGAAGAGTCTGGACCCTGACTGGATACAGGATTAATAGTGTGTACTCTATTAATCCTGACTGGAACTACCCTGTACTACAGACCTTTTGGGGGGAACTTTGCGCGCAAGGAATTTTCTGGCTGAGCAATTCTAAGATGATTTAACTAATGGTCTTAAAAATGTTCCATTGAAATTTCAAAATATCTCCCAAAATACTCTGACCCACCACAAATCAGTCTCGAGTTATCGCAGATTTGAATGGAATGTATAACTGGTCCCTGATTTCGGGTTCCTGACTGTTTTAGTCACGACAACATAGGTTTGAGATATTTAGTCATAAGGAGTTATCATAAAAAGTGTCTTTGGAATACAGTTTTATTGCTAAGAAAAACTGCGATGTTGAGTAAAATAAAACTTTCAGTTAAATTTCCCACACGGAGGCAAATATTATTTTCCTTTTAATAACTTTCCACCTACACACCCGGCTATATTTTCCGGATTCTTTTTTGTTACAATATATCAAGTTAATTCTAATCGCATTCACCTCACTTCATTTCTGTAATAGACATTGATCGATATATCATTCACAATACTTTGGACATGAATTCCATCAAAAGAGTTCAAAACATATTTTTCAACATTATTTTTTCATATTCAAATAAGCAAATATAACGAGGTTATATCTAAGTGAGTAACCAATGAAATCTGTTTGACTTTCTTGACAATGACGAATAGGTTACAAAAATATAACATGGTGAAATATTCATAATCCAACTTAAAACCGTCTATAGCTTACACATTCCAGGAATTCATCAGGGTAGTAAACCTTTCGAGCAAAGTGAAAAATACGCACAATCCAAGATTCTCTACGTAGAAAGTCAACAGCAAATAAAAGAAAATCAAATACCACTTAGTGAGCATGCTAAAACGAGTTAAAAATTTTTAACATTAGGATATAGACAAGTGCCCTAAAAATACTGACTACATCAATTTTAATCTATAGTATTCTGTTCGTAAGGACGAACATAAATACAGTAACTCTTCCAATTTTTTAATTATAATTGAATAAATAAAAAAATATTCATATAATCTTCTTATGGGAAAAGTATCCAAAATATGGGATTCCAATTTTCCTAGCAATATCAGTTAAGACCTTGACCCACATAGGATAATTTCCTGCTTTGCAATCTTCCAAAAGCTTTATTCTACCTGGAAATTCCTGGATATTCCGCAAAATATAAAGATTTATAGATAGTTTATACGTTATACTTGTATATCTAGTTTTTCTCTAATAGTCATTTCATTCTTTGGCGACATAAATCTTTGCAAGTTAAGGCTCGGTTCTGGCTTGTTTACAATGTACGTGCGTGAAATATTTAATGAGGCAAATTAATAAGTAGATGGCACCTTGAATCTGTTTATGGGACATATTAACCATTTTTTTTACTAACTAACTCCAAAATAAGTACAGATGTTATTGAATACCGTTTCTGGTCATCTTCAACAACCAGCCAACCCAACCCAGAATACTTTTTCTTGAGTTTAAACGTCAGGTGGGAAACTTGAAAATTAATTTGTACACTCGCCCTCACACAGACGTTTGCAAAGTTAAAATGTAACTTGTAGATACAAGGTACATTTATAAGAGTTGTAAGGATAGGCAGATAGTCAGATGAATGATTATATGTACAGATTAACTCAATAATAATTAATCTTAATATTCCAGTAAATAGTACGTTAACCAAAGTTTAAGTATGAATTGTGCAACCAAATCAATCGCGCTGGAAATACAGAAAATTGCAAAATATCCTTTTGATAAGACCGAAGTGGTTAAGAATAATATTGTGAGCTTAAGTAGGTGACAATGTCCAAGAATAGCAACAGAAAAACAGGTATAGGAGCAGAAGACCCAAGGGAAGACCTTGGACGAAGAGATCGGTTTATAAGTATAAAAAAAAGATAAGCAGATAAAGCGACTTACTTACCCCTGGAGCATTGTTTACAAGGAAACCTTTACGAAGGTACGTGTATACTACCACTACTACTATTTGAGATGATGATGATGATGATGATGATGACGATATAATGATACTACAAGGACAGCCACAGCAAACAACGATTATGTCAGTGTCAACCACATCCATTTAGGGACACAGTGAACCACGTCACAGTTTAAGTCAAGAGTATTTATTTCTTTCGCTTCAATCTTCGCATTAGAAAAAAAAGATGAAATACTTATGAACAAAGAGAAAAAATAAATGCCCGTGTAAAAGTAGTTTAGGCATTTTATCTAGAATATGCACAGTCATCCTGAAACTTTCTTTCATGCCACCACACCCAAGATGCGCTTTGTATGAAATGAAGTGAATAAATACGAAAGCCATTAACAGGGGGGCTGCAACACCAAGATATGCGGGTAAGAAAGCTACGACGTCTCGACCCCCCCCCCCCCCGGTTATGTAAAAAGAATTGTGCTCGTGCATTCACGCAACTTCTTTCATGCATACCTGGTAAGGTCTTTGGTCACACGCGCCTCAACCACCTGTCAGCGATATATGACACAGTGATATGAGAAGAGCCATTAAAACCTTCGCGTGTCTCCAGTAACCGTAAAAAAAGAGCTCCAATATGTCGACCAGCTTCCCTGTTATAGCTTACTACTTGATCCTCTCATAAAAGGCAGTAACTGGAAAAAGCTGAAGATTTGTACCTCTTAGCCACGACAGCCCCTTCGTGGCAGATTGTTGTTGAAGATGAAAGACTTCTTCAAAGCAGAAAAGAGGCACGAAGGCGATGGCTCTCACACCTCTTGTTTGCTACAAATCCGCGTGAAATGACGTCTGTAAACACCGCCTTCAACCCACAATGGGAAACGTCTGGAGATTAAACGGTGCAGCTTTCAATGGCGCCAATAACAGCAGCTATTATCTGCTCCGTTTCAAATGGAGAAACCTTTCATGGACGCCTCCAAAAAAAATAAAACCATTATTTACAGACGACAGGGGTGAATGGAGCAAACTAAAAGCCAAAATGCACGAATTTCACTGGCCCTCGAGGGAGAGACTTTTCGCCTGAGATCGATCTGCATCATCCATCGTCTCGGATATTCTCCTTTCTCAACTTCAAGCAGCTGTTGATCGATGCAACTCTGCTTGCGGCACAAAAAAATCGGCTTGTGAAAGCTACCAAAGTTACCTTTCTTCTCATTTCTGTCTCGATGCGTGCATGCAGTCGACATTGAAAACCAATTTTTTCCTTTACTAATGGCGTTATAGAGTACTTATTTCCCTGCGCCAGATTAAGCCCATTAACACTTATACGGTTCCCATGAATTAAAGAAACGTTCAAGCTGATACGGTCCCTTAAATTGAAGCAACGATCTAGCTAATGCTACAGTCTGGCATGAAACTTGAAAATGGAAGCATAATCATACATGGACCTTAAATTTCAAAAAGGAGTAACAGCGTTTAAAGACACATATGATCATCAATCAGGGGTTAGGTAAAATGAAAAATTCTACCATTAATATAAAATAAACACGCAATGGATTAAACATTTAGAAAAAAATAACACACTGATTCACAAAAACTATCCCCCGAAACCAAAAAAAAAAGGTGTAAAAAAAAAATCAAGAACCAATATTGAAAAACTCGTGGTCTTTGTTACAAGAAGTCAAGGAAGGCAAACACAACAGATACCCGACTTCACAACATGGTTGACTGGAACGGACGAGATGAAAGTGAAAGTTGGCTTGAAAGTAAAAGTCCAAGGAGGGCAAAATGGAAAGAAACGAAGGGAAAAGAGAGCGATCAGAGCATTACGGATAATGCCGAGGAAGGGAGTCAGGGTAAGTGCAATATCAAAGAAGACAGCCCAGCACCCCCACCCAAACTCCCACCCCTACCCCTCCTTGAAACAAAGACTTGCGACCACGCCCATGACAGGTCAAACACTCGAAAGACCTTACAAAGAGGAGACCAGTTTCATACCTGGAGAGTTTTAGATGAAGGTGCTAAAATGGCGATGGAGAAAAATAGAATAAAAAAAAAGAAGACGGAGAAAAAGGGCAAAAAAGAAAAAAAGGAGGTAGCTAGGAGAGAAGGATATAAAAAAGAAAAAAAAAACTGCAGTCACCGATGACCTTTTATTCAACTTTTCTAACCTTCCCGACCTTTCGTTGACCTTCGTGACTCCTCCGTTTCGGGTTAATTGCCCTATGACCTGTGCCAGTACTACTTGACACACTTAAATCATTGACCGGTGTGCCAGCAAGTGCATTCTAAATCTAATGAGGGAGAACGAACCTTTAAAAAAACTACTTTCTCTAATGTTTGAGATAAAATACGTTGATGTCAAGGATGTGAACAGAAAAAATACTTCACCCCAAGTAGATATAAACAATAAAGATATGAACAAATACTAGAAGACATTCAGAAAATTATACTTAATAATAATGATAATTATATTAATAATAATAATAATAATAAAAACTTTAATAATAATAATAATAATAATAATAATAATAATAGTAATTTTAATAATAATAATAATAGTAATTTTAATAATAATAATAATAATAATAATAATAATAATAATAATAATAATAATAATAATAATAATAATAACTGGAAATCATCAATCTTTCCCCCTTTGAAATAAATCTGCATTCTCCTAAACTTGCATAAAGGATGCGAGGTTGACCAAGGGTCATCACGAAGGAACTGTTGTGCTGAGGTGCATGCCCATATCTCATGCCTTACCCGCCTGCCCCCCTTCCCTAGT
>NC_090730.1:142040663-142050663 GCF_036898095.1 Palaemon carinicauda
ACTAGACCAAATAACTATTATCTATTAAAAATATGGAATCGTTCCTGTAAGAAAATTACATTATTTTCCGTCAAATTCAATCTTGAGAAACTTCACACCTTAATGACACCACCGGCTGAGAAGACTGTTATCATTTAAAGATTTATTATTAAAAGAGTTTTATTAATAAAAGGTAGGAGATTATCCAGCCCAAAGAGTAAAACTCGACTCTTTTATAGAGCTGGCCAAAATAAATTTGTGATAGGAATAATATACAATATCAAATTTAACTGATGAAGAATAAATTAGAGATATGGCGGCCCAGCTTAATTAAATGGCGAAATTATACACATTTATCTTTAAATTTATGAAGCATTATTTTACATAAGTGTGTGTGTGTGTGTATATATGTATATATATATATATATATATATATAACGATAAACATGTATACATATGAACAAATGTATATATTATATATACATATATATACACACGTATATATATATATATACATATATTTATATATATATATATATATATATAAATATATATAAACATATATATATAAATTTATATATATATAAATATATATATATATATATATATATAACGATAAACATGTATATATATGATAGGTACAAATGTTTATACTATATATATATATATATATATATATAATAATAATAATAATATTCACCATATCTTATAGCATCATAAGGCTTAAATACTGTGTAATCACATGTAGGTTTATGTATGTGACCTCATGGGTGTGTCAATATATCAACGCTGCTAGCAATCTTTGTCATTAGATAGCACTAAATGAAGGCTAAAATGTACATCAAGTTTCTTCACACCATAGCCTAATTTTGATATCAATGCAATAAACACTGAACATAAAGGAACAGAAGCGCTAGCTTATAGATGCAAGCTAATTAAGATCATCAATGAAAGCAATTAGTAAAAAGAGTAATTATTGGCATAAGCCACAAGCACCAAGATCAAAGAAAGGGTGAGTAAATAATTCGCAGGCAGGGAAAAACATGGAAGCATGGAACAAGATCAACACCAATTATAAAAGAAGTCAAGGCATAAGACCAGCCAGCAACAATGAGCTAAATATGTCAAGGTTTGAGGCAACTTAGTAGCAACGATATAAATATGGTAAGAGGCAAGTTATATGTAACGATCTATATATATCAAAGGCATGGTGCAAGTCGCATACAATATGTAAAATACATGCGATATGAGTAAAGGGAAAATGCGTCAAATAAGGTATGGTATGAGAAGAAACTGCAGTAGAAAGCTAAACCAGTTAAAGCCTGAGAAAATCCAGCTACAATTATTATTATCAAAAGGGAAAGGTTATCCAGTCATAAGAGTCGAACTCTACTCTTACAGGGCTGGCCAGAATAAAATCGGGAAGGAATAAAACAAATAATATTAAATAGTAAATCTAAGCGAAAAAAAAAAATAAATGAGGAAATAAAGACCGTCTTAAAATAAATTAAAATTTCCTTTATCAAATATGTAATTCTCAAAAACTAAAATCCTCCAAGTCAGAGAAACTATAAGAATTCGATAATATAAGTCAGTTTCCTGTCAAATACAATAAGGCCCCGGTACTTAGATTTTTAAATATCTTATTATAGTTTTCTAATTTTCATGGGTATGAAACAAAACTGCAGTGTAGCTAAACAAGTTAAGCTACGTGACGAAACAGCAACAAGTAGTTAAATAAGTTAATGAAGAAACAAAGACAATATATGAAACAAAGCTTCTTCTATGAGTTAAATAAGTTTTGAGACGAAAAACCAACAAAGAGCTAAATAAGTCAAAATATGATAAAATGCCGTATCAAGATATAATCGTTAATGTACAACATAAAACGACAGTAAGGAGGTAAATAAGTAAAGGTATGGTTTAACAGCAGCATGGAGCCAATAAGATTTGATATTAAAAACCCTCCAAGGTGGTAAATAAGTAAAATAATTAGAGAAACATCAGCAAACAACTAAATAAGTAAACATGTGAGAATAAACACCACTAGGGAGCTGATAAGTTTGGAGGCAAAACAACAGAATGGAGCTAAATGAATTAATGTATGAAACTAAACACCAGTAGGGGGGTATGGCACAAAATAGCAGAAAAGAGTTAAAAAAGTCATTAGACAAAACAGCAGCAAGTTGCTAATTAAGAGAGGATATCAGACAAAAACATTAGCAAACAAGCTAAAAATTCTTTGAGGAAAACAACAGTAAGGAGCTAAAGTTTTAAGTCAAAATAGAAAATAAATGGTATATGTAGGAGACTAAAGTAAGCAACACATAATTGACTAGAGGGGCACTCAGTAGAGCGCAGACCTCCGCCAGGGCAGTTTATTTCTCAACCTTTTGTACTAATTTTGGAAGTTTTGCTCGTCCGTGACTTTGACCTTCCTAAATTTAATCATTTCCAGCTCGTTATATAACAATTTCATTACTTTACGATTAAAATTGTGGCCGTATGGTTGATGACCGGAATTTTACCTTTTGCTTAACCTTGACCTTAGACTCGACCGACCTACGACGTTTACATGTATTAATTGGCGTGGATTTTCATCCACTCAAATACGAATCAAGTTTGAAGTCTGTGGCAATGACGTAAAAACTTATGGCTGATTACGTGAATTGGACATTTTGCTTGACCGTGACCTTAACCTTCCAAAATTTTATCATTACCGGCTTTTTACATACCAGTTGATCCCTGCAAGTTTTATTACACTACGATTAAAATTAAAGCAAGGAAGCTGTTCACAAACAAACAAACATACAAACAGGGGTGAAAACATAATATCCTTCCAACTTCGATGACAGAGGTAAATATTTAAAGATATGAGATAAAATAGCATCAAGGAGCTAGATAAGTAAAAGTACGAAACAAAACATCAGTATTAAGCTAATTAAGTTTCGAGACAAGACAGCACCTAGTGCTAAATCAGTTAAGGTGTGTCATTCAGTAGCAATGGTCAAAATAAAGGAAACGTTGAAATAAGAATCCATCGTACAATGATGAAAGAGCAGTGATAAACGACTGCTACCAATAAAAAGTACTACATTAAAAAAAAAACTATCAGTCATTATTAAAAGAAGTCGTAAGTTAGCTATAGAAATGTCAGCAGCTGAGTAAAGTATCATAGTGGAAAAAAAGAAGGAAAAATAAAGAGGAAGAAACCAGCAACAAAGGGTGAAACTTTGAAAGCAGAGTGAAAAGATAACAACGAACAAAATCAGTGAGAGGAAGAAAATTAGTGGCGATACACAGAATAGGAGTTGTGAGAATAGGCTGGAAAAAAGACCAAAGGCAGGAGTGGTAAGAATAAGCAGCAGTAATGAGGTCAACAGGCGGGATTATTATTATTATTATTATTATTATTATTATTATTATTATTATTATTTACTAAGCTACAACCCTAGTTGGAAAAGCAGGATGCTATAAGCCCAAGGGCTCCAACAGGGAAAATAGCCCAGTGAGGAAAGGAAACAACGAAAAATAAAATATTTCAGGAACAGTAACATTAAAATAAATATTTCCTATATAAACTATAAAAAATTCAATAAAACAAGATTAAGAGAAATAAGAGAAATAGTGTGCCTGTGTGTATCCTCAAGCAAGAAAACTCTAACCCAAGACAGAGGAAGACCATGGTACAGAGGCTATCGCACTACCCAAGACTAGAGAACAATGGTTTGATTTTGGAGTGTCTTTCTCATAGAAGAGCTGCTTACCATAGCTAAAGAGCCTCTTCTACCTTGGGAAAGTGGCCACTGAACAATTACAGTGCAGTAGTTAACACCTTGGGTGAAGAATTGTTTGGTAATCTCAAGTGTTGTCAGGTGCATGAGGACAGAGGAGAATATGTAAAGAATAGGCCAGACTATTTGGTGTATGTGTAGGCAAAGGGGAAATGAACCGTAACCAGAGAGATGGATCCAATGTAGTACTGTCTGGCCAGTCAAAGGACCCCAAAACTCTCTAGCGGAAGTATCTCAACGGGTGGCTGGTGCCCTGGCCAACCTACTACCTACAAAAGGAAACGAGAAACCGCAAAAACAGAAGGATGTGGGTAGTCATGAGTTAAAAACGGAGTGATGAGAATAGACTGACGGGGAAAAACAAAAATTGAAAAAGAGGGAGTTGAGGAATTACCAGCAAGTAAAATAGGAGGCTGAGAGGAGAAAAACAGTTGCAATGAGCAAAGAAAAAAAAATATTAGTGAGAAGGCAAAAGCCCATTAGAATAATGAGTATTGAGACAAGAAAAAAAGTCCGTAAAGATGAGCAAATTGGGAAAAAATGACAGTAGATAAGTGGAATTAGAACAAAAGCGTACGAGAGAGAGAGAGAGAGAGAGAGAGAGAGAGAGAGAGGGGGAGGATTTCTGGCATCAAATAGGTATTAAGATTTCTCGGTTAATTTACACTGTGAAAATCAAACACCTGGTATAAACGTTGCCATTTTTCGCTGACGAGATAAGCAGTTCAATGTTAAGACGTCCTTGTGTGCGAAGTCCAGCAGCCAAATGTCAGACACGCCATTTAACCAGATAGATTCGATCTTTTTTTGAGTTCATTCCAGCGTGCAAAAGCAACGCCCATAACTTGATATTTATTGCAACGCTTAAGATATATCTTCACGAAATATATTCGTCTTATTTGCTTATTGTTTATTCATAATTTATGTCGTCTTTCCTACTACTGGTGTAACTATTCATGTCTATTTCGTCTTAAACTGAACAATAACTAAAAATGTATAATAAATATTCACGTGCGCATTTAAAATAAAAATTTTCATTTAAACTATGACGAATATCCATATCCAGAATTCAAATTCCATTTATCTAATAATTTACCATTCACTTCACAACTTATAATTCATATCTACATATTAATAGATAATCCAATCATCTGACTTTTAATAAAAATTTAATCAAAACTGTATTTGCTCCCATCACTTACAATTCATGATTTCAGTATAAGCAAATTATTTTTTTTTATCGGTTTTGAAAGATTATGGCTGGCCTCCATTGTCTAGTTATGGATGTCAACTCAATTGAGTAAATAGGAGACAAAATTAAACTATGAATTAATAGGCCTTAAAGCCAAGTGTTCAATTATTGCAACGATAATGACTGAAGTAAATAGACTGCCTTTGCATTCTTGTTCACACAGAAATATGCAAAACAGTGTTCTTGGTTTAAGGTTTAAAGGTAGGTCATTAATGGCAGAGGCAAGGGACAGTGATAATGCCCTAGAGACCTACCATATATCTATACGATCAGTGCCAAAGGCTCTTTCCAACCAAGCTATGACCAGGGAGGGCCTGGCAATGGCTGCTGACTCAGCAAGTAGATCATTAGGTTTCCCCAAAACCCGCATCCTTACCTCACAAGGATGGTGAGGTTACACACTACAAGAAACTATCGAGTTCGAGAGGGACTCTATCTCCCATCCAGCAGAACGCCGGGCAGGTTAGGGCATAGAATCTAGAGGCATAGCCTATCATTATTATTATTAGCATAATTATTATTATCATTATATGTTAAGCTACAACCCTAGTTGGAAAAGCAGGATGCTATACTACCGTTAGTTTGAAGGGTCTGACCACAGTCGAAAATAAATAAAATTTTCATGTGCGAATAAACTAAGTCTACATTACGGTCAAGGGTAAAGCGACTATACAAGTAGAGCCCCAAGTGACCCAGCCCACGGCCGAGATCTTAACCCTCCTGACCTACGTTGATTTGAATCTGCCCCTTTTCCAAATAGGGGGAGATGAGCCACGGTAGAATTAATGTCCAATCCGTTATACACTTGCACACTTTAACGGAAAGATCATATTTCACCCAAGTCCAATGTAATACAGTCTAATTTTAGACTTTTACTACATTGATTACAAGTGCAACGCGGAAGCTAAAATGAACAGCTATTGCGACAGACGGAATAGGCGTATGTGTGCGGAGGCATATTGACCATAACGATGCATTCATCCGTCACAAGTACAAAACGGTATCTCTGCAAACTCCCTCCCTCTTTTCTCTTTGCACCTCAAGGGCGAAAAGCTATCAAGCCACGTCCCCTCCCATATTGTCCTCTCGTAGAAGGAGGCACAAGGACAGGGCGGGGCCACTAAACTCTCACTGACCAATCAGGGCCTTCCTTTTATGGATTACATATAAACGTAACGCTCTTTTGTGCATCGTGAACTCTGGAGTGTCTCTGGAACGCTTTGGTTGTTGAAGAGTTCGTTCTTTTACTTCTTTTATTTATGGTGTCCGTTACAAAGACTCGTGTGACCTAGTAAAAAGAAAAAAAAGTAATCTATAAGAAAAGATATTTTTTGTAAGCACATGTGGACTGTATCTAAAGATAAAATGTCGAGATCATGTTCAATTTATATTAACTCTTCCTACAACTGAACGATGAGGAACCTTAACCGCTAGGCACTGTTAGGTCTTTAATGAGTTTCTGTCAAGTTGGCAGTATCCAGCTCAATCTATGTTTGTTCTTCTATATAGTATATCTTTTGAACAATAGACACCCTACACGCGATACGTAGGAGAAGAAGTCGGAAGATAGTAATTGTAAAATATTGATAATAATAATTTCCCCTATATTATAGTATTTGTATATGTAGATGTATGTATGTATTTATGTATATATACATACATAAATACATATATATATATATATATTATATATATATATATATATATATATATACACACATACATTGAATAAATTTCTTTCCCGTCACGGTCAGATATCCCCGTCCCTCGGGATGGGGGACAGGAGTAGTTATATCCTGGTGAGGGGGGCGTTTGGTGTGCTTGTGTGTGCATATCTATCTAAATATTTAGCCATTATTTTAGACGGGTGGAATACGCTAGTAATAATAATATTACTATTATTAATCATCATCATCATCTCCCTTTACGCCTAATGAAGCAAAGGGCCTTCTATTATTAATGGAAGATAATAATAATAATAATAATAATAATAATAATAATAATAATAATAATAATAATAATATAAAAGCCATTTCAAAATACATTATCATCCCAGCCGTAGTATATAAAAAATAAATAAAATACTGAAAATCCCACTAAAGAATTCAGCGTTCTTCTGCAAGTCAGCAAGGACGAAAATACAAATACAGCGGTAAAAAAAAAAAAAAAGAAGAAAAAAAAATCCTTCGACTGGTTATATCTTTTACCGGTGCCACGCCCATGTAAAAGGCCAGCCCCTGGTCTGCAACGCCCGTCAAATAAGCAGGGCGGTAATTAGCAACTCTCTTAAAAGGGTAAGGATCAATTACGAACCATCGATACCAATATATAATTGCAAGTCTCTAGGCTTCATTAGCGGACGTGGTTCTCTCTCTTACAGTAAACGAAAGGAGATGGAGATGTTCTGTGGACAACAGTCGAGGCCCCTGAGGACAGGCAGGATTCAAGATAAGTTTAAGGTATGTTTTCTGATGTTTTGGAATCTGATGATAGTAATATATTATAAAAGCAGTGTACGTGGCCGTTCAAAAATGACAGTTAATATTTAGATATACACACACGTAACCCACGTCTCACAGGGGTGTGACTACACACTCTCTCCTACACCAGAGGGACGGGTAGAGCTGAGCGTGACTGAATCAAATATATATATACATATATATATATATATATATATATACATACATATATATATACAGTATATATACATATATATATATATATATATACATATATATATATATATATATATACATATATATATACAGTATATATACATATATATATATATATATATATACATACATATATATATATAGAGTATATATACATATATATACATACATATATATGTATACAGTATATATATACACATTATATATATATATATATATATATACATATATATATATATATATACACACACAAACAAATATCCAGACATGTTCTTCATAATAAAGGGGAGATTTTTCATATATGAAATCATGAGTTGTTACCAACAACAACAACAACAATAAAAATAATAATAATAATAATAATAATAATAATAATAATAATAATAATAATAATTATAAATCATCATTATCATCTACAAAAGGTAATGGCACAGTCAGCTTACTTTTACTAAAGAAAATCATGATTACCATCATTACTTATAATGTGCAAAGTCTCTAGTGAAAGAGCTATGAACTTTTCAATGATCAAATGAATAGACAAATCAATAAATTTATCTACTGAACTTCTTAGGCCGAAATTGTAAGAATTTGCACTAAATACATGCAGGTATACATAACAGTGCACACACACACACTCTCTCTCTCTCTCTCTCTCTCTCTCTCTCTCTCTCTATATATATATATATATATATATATATATATATATATATATATATATATATACATATATATATGTGTGTGTGTGTGTTTGTGTGTGTGTGTGTTACAGTGAAAACGTGTAATCAGTGATTTCATGAAATCACCAAACTTTTCAATGAATACACGTAATCACTGTGACCGTTAGTGATTACACGCAGTCACTGAAAATTCCAGTAATCTCATGCAATCACTGAAAACGTGGACCAGTGATTACATGAAATCACTGAGCTATGTCAATTAAATTTATAAAATGTTATGTAATACTTCATCAGATTAACATGAGTTTCAAGTCATTCGGATGTAGTGACGTTTAATATTCAGTCACCAGAATTTCCTATACTATATATCAATGGAATCTTCTTCAGTTTGCATGCAAGCATTCACTTCATTACGAATAGTTGTTGTGGTCTCTTGGTAACGTTCTGGCCTGGTGATCGCCAAACACGGGTTCGGGTCCCGCTCAAACTCCGTAGTTCCTTTAGTGTCTGCAACCGTGGCCACCGAGATTAGACACTGCAACCTCACCATCCTGGCAAGCTAAGGATGGAGGGGGTTTGGGGAGCCTATAGGTCTACCTGTTGGGTTGTCTGCAGCCATTCCCTAGCCCTCCCTGAACTAGCTAGGGTGGAGAGGTGCTTTGGCGCTGATCATTATCCTTTTTGTTAGGGTAATGTCACTGTCCCTTGCCCTTGCCATTCATGAGCGGCCTTCGAACTTTAAGAGGAAGAAATCGATCTAACTTTGACAAGTATGGTGCCCTATTAATATCAGCATTTTAAGCTGGAGTTTTTCTGGAACTGTATAAACTTAAAGTCGTAGTCTCCCATCCAGGCAACAAACAAATCCTGTGTGTGTGTGTGTGTGTGTGTGTGTGTTATAAGTAGATAAAAACCAAAACAAATTAACTGAGACAGAGAACGCCGTGCATGTCTTGTCGGCCAGACGCTTGCCACTACTTCCTTCCTTCTACAGTATGGTAAGACACAAGGTCGATGTTTACAAGTATAAATACGAAGTTATTGTAATTATCGTCATCCTGTCTACGCACCTGTTTCCTTCACTTAGCTTCTGTTTTCTTTCCCCTCTTCCTTTGCAGAGAGCAGTTGCATTTTTGGGGTTCAGGTTCAGGTGTTGGGCGAAGGGATTTGCCTTTTCTTTGACACATTATTTGATCAAAGAATATCGGAATTTCATAGAGCACAACCAGAAGTATTTTACTGTTAACCTAAAGGATTTTTTGCGTATGGCATGGCGTTTTCCTACATTCTTTAGTGCATCAAATAATTACACTGAATAAAAGTATATACTTCGAACGATGTATGACTTACCAAATTGGAACCAAAGTGAATGGCATCTAAGATGCACTCGTCTTTTAAGGTCATGTCGATGAAATAAAATTAGAGGTAAATACAACTTGAAAACTACGAATTTAATAATTCGTGTACTCCATTTATTATCAGACTCCGTTAAAAAGTTGATTCTGACTGTTGTAAAATCTGCAATGCATCAGGCACTGAAACAGATTCTACTTCGAGTTCTCGACTTCCAGATCACTGTTATTATTACTACTAGCAATGCTACATTCCTAGTTGGAAAAGCAA
>NC_090730.1:142053163-142055663 GCF_036898095.1 Palaemon carinicauda
GTGAAATTGCTAAACAATTTTCAAAGTCCAACATCAACCTAAACGCTCTATTTGCTTCCCTTTTTCCTGAATTTTCCGTAAATTCCTGTTACAAAGTGTAACACCTTATTTCCGTTTGTTAAATTCCATTTCATCACGTTGCAATACTGTAGAAAATTTATAACTGCTCACTTAATTATCACTTTGATCACCAATTGACATATCCCACATTTCACCAACATTATGATCATCATCTTAGGCAGGACAAAATCATTAAGTTCAATTACATTTCTATTATTTGCAGCAAGAGCAGTAGACATCGTACATGAAACCAGAGAATGCCAACAAAATTATTCGTATCATTAGCAACAAATGGGGCGTGTTCATAAACAATGAAGATAGAGGTAATAAACTATTTTTTTTTTATTCTGGTCGTAACAAAAACAACAGGGGAAACAAGTTTCCCACAACGATGTAGCTACGTAAATAATCCCCACCTTTATCAGACAAACCCAGAGATATAGATATTAACACAACTTTTACACTAAGTGAGTTTCCAGGTTAGAAACCATGGCATGATAAGTATCTCTCTCTCTCTCTCTCTCTCTCTCTCTCTCTCTCTCTCTCTCTCTCTCTCTCTGCAGCACCTCTTAACCTTTCTGACACCTTTCTAAACTTTCAAAAGATAAGAGCATTTAATTGGGAGACAGAAAGAAAGAGAAACAAAAGGAAATCGAGATTATTCACGAGAGAGATTCCCCGATAAGTAACGGCAGATTAACGAGGAGACAAGAACTGGTTGGAAAGGAAGGGTCACATCTTCACACTCCAAAGAAATCTCGACCAAAAAATACTCAAATGCATAAGCTTTTATCGTCTAACCAGCCATGGTGGGTCAAACGGCTATAAGTAAAAATGTTAAAACTGAAAATTTTCTGTTTTCATAAATGTTCGTTATTCACAAATTTTATGTATCCGCAAACGTTTATACATAAAATGTTACAACCGAATATCTTTGTTATTCATAAATTTTCCATAAGAGTACCTACTCTGTATAAAAAATTCTAATGTAGTTAGATTTCTTTAGGAATACTACAGCACTTTCATATATTGCACTTTTACTAACCGTGATTTTTTATTAAAAAAAAAAATGTATTTGTACTCGATAAAGCTTCGGAAATGTCAAAGTGAAGAAACGGGTTAAAATTGCAATTAGAATTGCGCGTTAACTAATCCGGCATATCTATCATGGTAACCCCTCAATCTATCTTGGTGTTATTTAATTGAGAAAACGAGATTTAAGAGTCCCGCCAATAGAAAACGAGGCTCTAAAAGAAATATCAAGGGGACTCGTAATGGGGTGAAAGTATACTTAGCGGTAATTATAAATTATCTTGGGAGATATTTCACTTAGATAAATAAAAGCACAAATGGATAAACACCTCGTTATGATAATGAGGAAATTAGGCAAATTGCAAACAGACATAAGCTCTCATTTCGACAAGGACCGGCATCAATGTAACGACGAGTAATTGTCGTACACTTGTTAAGAGGAATATATTTCCTCGAAGCCTCATCTGTCAACAGGAAACAACAATATGAAAACAATTAGCAGCTTTTTAAAAGGCAGAGGAAGAAGGTTGTGGGCGTTTAGACTTTCACAAATGTTTATTTATTTTTTAGAAACTTGGCATAACTAGTAAAGGTGAAGTCTTGAAATCTTGATTAGCGAACGATATATCAATCTTTTGATAGTCATGATCATATTCATACAATCAATTTGTTGTTAACACAAAAATTAGATTATACACATATATATACATATACATACACACACACACACATATATATATATATATATATATACAGAGAGAGAGAGAGAGAGAGAGAGAGAGAGAGAGAGAGAGAGAGAGAGAGGAAAATTTTGTTGATAGTTCTTTTTCTGGCAAAAAAAAATATTGGTTTCACATTTAAATTGCCCTGAAAAGCAGTAATTATTTATCAAATAAATCGTTTATTGGTCATGACAGATACAGCTAGATTAAACCGCAATTTCCACCTAATACCCTAATGACTATATCAAATGACGGGAATTGGCCGGATGCTTACCTGCAAGAACCTGGAAAAAGTTCAACTGACGACTCTTGGATACTTAATGAGTAAACACTTTTGGATGTAGATTTACAAAGATAAAAAATAAATTCGTTGTAAAGTTAAGCAAATTATTTCTTTGATTCGTACAGGTTTTTTTATTCAATTATGAAAATGGGGTTATTTTGAAAGATAGCCATGATAAGACAATCATGAGAAAGTTCAAAATTAACTGAACAGTGAAACTGTTGAATTAACGACAATTTCGTCAAAAACAGAGAATATCTATTCTGAATGATTGAAGTTCCAGTAATTAGAAGTTTATTCTAGACTGCGTAATTTTACTTTCATAAGCACAAAACATTATCAATCAATCAAATAGTAATTCATTAAGAAAACAAACAACAAAGATAAAAAAGTAAGTTACAAC
>NC_090730.1:142058163-142063163 GCF_036898095.1 Palaemon carinicauda
ATTATATTATATATATATATAATTATACATATACATACACTTATAATTAAGTTTTATAACCCCCCCCTCTCTCTCTCTCTCTCTCTCTCTCTCTCTCTCTCTCTCTCTCTCGTCATTAAAACCGTGCTCGCGCTGACACACCATCATGTGAAAGTCCACAAGACTAAAATTAAAGTCCTCCTCTCCCCCTCTCACTGCCAAATCATTTACTCGCACTTGGAGAGCATTTACAAAACGCTACGTGTCTTCAAATGTTATTGCAAAGCCTCGTTCGAAGGGAAGGGCAGGCCCCAAAGGGCAGACCCCATCCCTTGCTCAGTCTAGCAGAACGAGAGCCGGGTTCCTTTCCCATCCCACCGGGAGGGCATATTCATCATCGGCTCCAAGCTGCTCATCACACCTACCGGATTATTGTACTTTATGGTGATTATCGTGCGACTCCTCTATAGTTGTCGGCCGAATTGCACATTATCGTACATCGAAACCCTTCAAGTAATCGTGTTTTAGGCGTGATTAACAAATTATCGTGGGATGGAATATATTTGCATGTGTTTGCCTTGTCATTAAGCATTTATAAATTCTTCAACCAAAGACAGAGTAGGAACAGTTATCCTAAGAACGGCTTATATGACCATTTGGCCTGATAATAAGAACCAGGTAATCTCTCTCGCTCGCTCTCTCTCTCTCTCTCTCTCTCTCTCTCTCTCTCTCTCTCCACATACAAAAATATGAATGATCCTTACTGTGATAGGCTGAAGGGTATGAAATTGAATAGCACCAAGCGTAAGCATGAACTATAAAATCTATATACCGACAAAACCAAGGCTAGCATTTATACCAAATCTTCTAACACCCAATAAAACTAGAACCATTTTTCTTTCAATTTCACCACATCCCCAGAACCGGTGTCAGATATTCTAACCCTCAATTTGTATGACAATCAAGCTGTAACTGCAAGTGCTTCATTCTTTGCTCTTAAAGCTTCCTATTTACGGAAATGTCTACCTTAATGTATCTCAGCCGTCCCGAATCCGCCTGCTGACATTCTCAAATGCGGGTTAGACAAGTTCCTGATGAACCAAGATGCATTACCGAAGATCATTTCACCGGCACTAAAACAGAGCACAATTTTAACTCGTTTTGGCCCCTTGTTAATTAAGTAATAAGTCCAAGCAGAAAATGGCTTTTATGAGATAATTCTTCACCCCAAGTAACAGGGAATTATCAAATTATCTCTTTAAAATGTTAAAGGTAAACTTCTTAACTGCAAATAAAATTTTCCGTCTGCATTTCGTATTCTAAGAAGTCGAGATATTGTTTCAAAAATTTTAAATTTGCAGGGAAACTAGAAAAAAACACCAATAGAAACTATTAAATAACATAAAGGCTAGGGAATAGAAAAATAGTCTGCATTCATTAAGACAAACTTGAAAACGAAGAGGGAGAAGAAAACAGAAAACAAAATGCAGTGTTCGATGTTTGCTCAATAAGCGAATGTAACCGGAATCATAACATGAGGGTTTAAAGACCAAACACTAAAGCCTCGGTGATAATAGCGAGAGGAAGATGATCCTGTAAGAGTGAAAATCTCATCGACCCCACAAGAATATTGTCCATGCGTGTAATTGCATCATCGTCCTTTAAAAGGAAATTTAAATTATTTGAAAAACAAGGAATAAACCGAATGACTTGTGATTATATATTCCTGAATTTGGAACCCTGTTTAAAGTTGAATTCTTTTATTTGTTGATTTTGAAATAACTAAAATATTTTACAAAGTCATAACTTACAAATTGATGGATTTGAATCCGTAAATAAATTCGAAATAATTCCTGGTGAGGGAGAGTCCATTTTATCACACTTTGCCAAAAAAAACAAATAAGGGAATCTCGGAATATCTCTAAAAATGAGATTAATTATGAAAATTAGTATTATAAGACATTTTCTCCATATTTTTTCCCTCGAAAAGTAACAAAAATGTTACCGAGGTGTTTGGCATCATATAAGCACCGAACAGAATAGGCCAGTCTTCAAAGCTTCTACAAAGAACTCTTCTCTACTAGACAATAGAAGGCTCTCCCAAAAGTCCATTAAAAAGGATGTATCTGATAACAGTAAAAAAATATCTTTCCCTAAAGACTGACCTTTACAGCAACTGACATTTAGCTTAAAGACCTCAAGAGGAATATAACTTACAACTAGTTACCAAAATATTGAACCCTTTTATTTACAAAATTTTTTTATAAAACTACGTAATCTTTTTCTTAAGTTTTCTGAAGATATGTACAAAGTACTGAACCTTCTTCTATACAAATTTCCATAAAAATACATACTTTTTTAAGCTTTCTGAAGATATGTACAAAGTTCCGCATTGACCCATTCCGATAGAAATTTCTATAAAAATACGTATTTTTAAAGCTTTCTGAAGATATGGACAGAGTTCCGCGTTAAACCCTTCTATACAAACTTCTATAAAAATATACATTTTTAAAGTTTTCTGAAGATATGTATAAAGCTCCGCATTGACCTTTGTTCTATGAAAAATACATATTCTTTAAAGCTTTCTGAAGATATATAAAGCTCGTACAGTTGCTTACTACACCTCCATATACAGTGCCTCCCCTATGGGGTCCTTGAAGAGAGGTGCCCGGGCGTGGTGCCTCTCCAAATCTTCCGTGGCCGCCGGCAACCGTCCAGGTTCACCTCGTGACCTTTCCAGAGGGCCACTAGACCTAACCTTCTCTCTTTCCCGTTCACTGAATGACTTGTTTTATGCGCCAATCGACTCTTCTTCTCTTTCTTGCGACTTTGTTTTCCATTTTCTTATTCTTCACCTTTATATCTATCTTCGCATCCTTTCACTCCTACCTTTCTCTAGTGTTGTTGTTCTTAGTTCTCCCCGTCTTGTTTTTTTTTTTTATTCTTCTTATTCTTTCTTTCTGGCAGTTTCTTTTTTACGACGGTGCTTTTCCACGACCCAGCGGCTCTTTCCGCAAGACTGACCATGTTTTCGGATTCCTGCTTATCATGAATGGGCTCTCTCTCTCTCTCTCTCTCTCTCTCTCTCTCTCTCTCTCTCTAATACGAAGAGCAAAAAGAGGTTTAGAAAGGCTTAATTTTTTCTATAGAAATTAACCATTGCAAGGGTCGCGTTAGTGCACACACTACCTCTCTCATTCTCATATATATACAGTATACTAGATATATATATACATATATATATATATATATATATATATGTATATATATGTATATATATATATATTCATATATATATTTATATATATATGTATATATATATATATATATATATATTCATATATATATATATATATATATATTCATATATATATCTATATATATAAGAGAGAGAGAGAGAGAGAGAGAGAGAGAGAGAGAGAGAGAGAGGTTCCTTTTTTACATATAAAACTATATCTACAATCTTAAGCGAATAGGACTAAAGCCCGGTCAAAGGCAGCCTTCCTACCCTGGGAATACCAAGAGAGTAAAATGTAACTTGAGTAAAAGCTATGTGAGTTAGGGCTCTTTGTGGGTAACCAAGGAATTCGGGGGGTACAGGAAAAATGAGAGGTCCCTCTACGCTGGCCCACTAGTAGATGACCCCAGCAAGATGTACAGACCGTATATTCTTCCGCATACAGTGTTAATCACGTACAATTTCTATTAATATACTTATAATGGAAAATCAGATATGTAGTTAGATTACATTGAAAATATACATTCAATGCATTATTCCATTATAAATAAAATATGTAAGCAAATTATATTGAATATATCTATTCAATGCATTATTCCATTATACATAAAATATGTAAGCAAAGTATATTGAATATATCTATTCAATGCATTATTCCAATATAAATAAAAGTAACGTAGGCTAAGTATATTGAAACTATTCAATGTATTATTCCATTATACATAAAATATGTAAGCAAAGTATATTGAATATATCTATTCAATGCATTATTCCAATATAAATAAAAGTAATGTAGCCAAATTATATTGAAATTATCTATTCAATTTATGATTCCAATATACAAAAAATATGTAAGCAAAGTATATTAAATATATCTATTCAATGCATGATTCCAATATACATAAAATATGTAAGCAAAGTATATTAAATATATCTATTCAATGCATTATTCCATTAAAAAGAAAAGTAACGTAGGCAAAGTATACTGAAAATATCTATTCAATACATTATTCCAACATAAATAAAAGATATGTAAGCAAAGTATATTGTATATATCTATTTGATGCATTTTTTAAATTAAAATAAAAGATTTGTAACAAACTACACGAAAAGATACACTAGAGACTTCTGCTAGTATAATAAATTAAACTTCTTAAATATCAATAATCATAAATGTTCACGTAGGTTTCCAAACACAAAATATGTGTATTTAATATACAGTGTAACCTTTTAATTGCATCTAAATGCGAATAAAAATTTTTGTCGTGGTGGATGCGAGATATGTAAAAATGAGGTCCGTCTTGAAATTCAATAGCATTGCAACCTGAAAAACAAAAAGCATAGCAGTCAATGCGATTATCGCTTCCTGTATGACCATCGTGAGACGAGTTAGACCAACAAACGAACAGCAAAGAAACCCGCTCACCCTCGAGTTGTGCGTACCACGAGAACTAAAAAATACGAACGTAAAAGCATTTGTTTATTTACTGCTATTTACTGCGGTAGATAATACACTCTTTTATTTGTGGGTGTGTTAAACAGCTTCATCAAACTATTTTATAAATATCCTAACTTTTAATCTCAACATGATTTCTTGCTTAAAAACTTCAACAATGCGTAGATAGTGAATCCTTTTTCTTTATCTCAATGACGTCACAGATCTTCCAAACAACTTTTTTTTTTCCCCCTCGTTAAAGTGCCTCATAATTTTGTTCTCTTACATCAGATAGTCCTAGAACTTCTTAGGTGTTTTAAGCTTATGCTTATAATGATAAATACAACT
>NC_090730.1:142068163-142083163 GCF_036898095.1 Palaemon carinicauda
TGTATATGTATATGTATATGTGTGTGTGTGTATATATATATATATATATATATATATATATATATATATATATATATATATATATATATATATAAAACCAAGGGGTTTTGTAACTTACTTCACGCTTTACTTGCATAATTATTTCTGAGGATGACAACAGAAGTGATAAATAAAAAGCAGTTAATGTCCGACTGTGATCCATCTTCTTAGAGAGTCAAGCAACCATAAAAATGTGTTAGTAATATTATGCAAGATTCCCACTCAATTAGTCAAACTTTAAAAGCTATTTTGAAAGTTTTGTGCAGCTAAATGTTAAGATTGTTAATGCAGAGACAAATTACACTGGCATGATGGTGAGTGATCTCCATTTAGGTGGTCAAATAGTTCCCATGAATCTTAATAGTGTTATTATTTGATGTTAAAGGGCTTGATTATCAGTGTACTAACAGATACGTATTTCTAAATGAATCTCTTTTTCTACAGAATCTTCATAGTTTTATGAAGGAAAATATAAGGTTATTTAAGGTTTCAAAATCACAAGGACATACGCACAAGCACGCCGCACACACTATATATACATACATATATATATATGTATATATATATATATATATATATATATATATATATATATATATATATATATATATATTATATATATATTATATATAAGGCACCGTATATACATTTAAACATATGTGTATACAAATATACAAACAAATACGTATTTATAGTTTCACGCACATACATACATACATACATATAAATATATATATATATATATATAATATATATATATATATATATATATATATATATATATATACACACATACATACAATGAATTAAAGCATTTCAGTTTTAGTATTTTATTATCATATAGTTTATGAAGTTTTTTTTATTTCCAAGATGTTAACAAAGTGCGTCGTCAGTCTTCGGAGAGAAAATAACTTTTTTTACAATTATCATTATTATTACTAGCTAAGCTATACACCTAGTTGAAAAAGCAATATGCTGAAAGTCAAAGGGTTCAAACATGGAAATATAGCCCAGTAATGAAAGGAAATAAGGAAATGCATATCATTTCTGAAAAAATAATTAATATAAAATATAAAATATCTTAAGAACAGTAAAAACGTTTAAAAATAGATAACTCATATATAAACTATGATGGCACACATGTCAGCCTGTTGAATATAAAAACATTTGCTGTAAGTTTGAACTTTTGAGGGTTCCAACGATTCAACTACCATATTAGGAAGATCATTCCAAAACTTGGTCACAGCTGAAATAAAACTTCTAAATTACCCTGTAGTATTGAGCCTTACGATGAAGAAAGCAAGACTGTTAGAACTAACTACATAGGTAGTAGATTGGCTAGGGCACTAGCCACCCGTTGAGATACTACCACTAGAGAGTTATGGAGTCTTTTGATTGGCCAGACAGTACTACATTGGATCCTTCTCTCTGGTTACGGTTCATTTTCACTTTGCCTGCACACTCACACACACACACCGAACAGCCTGGCCTATTCTTTACACATTCTCTTCTGTCCTCATACACCGGACAACACTGAGATTACCAAAAATTCTTCTTACTTCACTGTAATTGTTCAGTGGCAACTTTTCTCTTTGTAAGGGTAGAAGAGACTCTTTAACTATGGTAAGCAGCTCTTCTAGAACACTCCAAAATCAAACCATTGTTCTCTAATCTTGTGTAATGCCATAGCCTCTGTTCCATGGTCTTCCACAGTCTTTTGGTTAGAGTTCTCTTGCTTGAGGGTAAACTTGGGCGCACTATTCTATCTTATTTCTCTTCCTCTTGGTTTGTTAAAGTTTTTATAGTTTATATAGGAGATATTTATTTCAATCTTGTTGCTCTTCTTAAGATATTTTATTTTTCTTTGTTTCCTTTCCTCACCGACATATTTTCCCTGTTGGAGCCCCTAGGCTTATAGCATCCCGCTTTTCCAACTAGGGTTGTAGCTTAGAAAGTAATAATAATAATAATAATAATAATAATAATAATAATAATAATAATAATAATAATAATTTAAATGCTAGTCTTTGTTCAACAAATTAAGATGAGAGTCAGCAGCTGAAGAGCAGACATAAGAACAATACTCGAAACAAGGCAGAATGAAAGAATTAAAATATTTCAGAATATTTATATCACCCAAAATCTTGAAATACTTTCTCAGTAAGTCAATTTTTCGTGCAATTGAAGAAGAAACAGACAATGTGTTTCTCAAAAGTAAATTTTCTATCAAGAATCACCTAAAATTTAAAAAGCGTTGAATATAGTTAGAAACATGATTAATGCAAAGATGTGGATGTTGATGAGCCACTGTCCTCGACCTGCTTAAAATTATACTTTGAGTTTTGTTAGGTTCAACTTAATGCCCCATAATTTGCACTATACGCTAATTTTAGTTAGATCTCTATTAAGGGATTCAGCAACCCCAAATTTACATTCAGTAGATGGAATTGATGAAAAGAGAGAGCCACCATTTACATATGTAACAAGCTTGTTTTCTAGGCCAAATCACATATGTGTATATAAGTATGAAAAGTAATGGGAAAAGAACACTATCCTGAGGAACACTAGATGTAACATTCTTATACTCACTGCGGTGCCCACAAACAACAACTCTTTGCAATCTATTACTTAAAAATTCAATAATGATGCCATGAAAAGACCCAACTATTCTCCGCCTTTATTAAAGCTCAAAAGTAAAGGCCTCATGAATACCAAAGTCAAAGGTAGCGCTAGAATTAAGGCCACTCATACAAACTCCTTAACAGCAATCAAGGAATTTATGTAACACACTGGAAACTATAAGAAGGTCCTCACATTCTCCAAGGCCTTTATGAAAGCAAAATTGCAAACTAAGGAAAACTTTATTAACTTCAGTATACCCATTTAGACGTTTTGCTAAAAGACGTTAAAAATTAAGATAATATGGAAGTTATGGAAATTGGCAGTTATCAGCGAGGCTAGAGCTACCAAACACATTTTTCTAATCGAGTAACATTACCAATTCTCCAACAGGTGCAAAAAGAACCTCTTCTTCATAACTTAAGAAAAATAACAGACCACTTAGGCCTAAAAATCAACAATCTTAAAAAAAAAAAAAAAAAAGTAAAAATATCTTTTGAGTCTACACCTCCGTAAGACATCAAGGTCCATAAAAAGAGCTTTAAATTCACACGACCAAAAAGTTAAACTAGTTACTTTAGCCTCAGGACAACAGGAATTAGTAAGATCGAGTTCCTGATTACTCTGCTTACTGTCAAACACATCAGCTAAAAGGATTGCCTTTTCCTTTGGAGAATGATGGCTCATTTGGTTTAAGTAAAGGAAGAACTTTTACATCTGCGTCGAAGAGTGCAGATTTAAGGTTAGCCCACCATATAATCTTGTACCAGAAAAAGTTTCTTTTATCGGCAAATTGTATTCCTATTCCTCTCTAAGCAACAGCTCTTTGAGGAGTATAGTTATTCCAATTCAAATTTGATCTGGTACCCTTGCAAAGAGATATGCCTCCTGCTTCTCCAATGAAGTACCTCTACAATCATCATTGAACCAGGGTTTGTCTTTCACTCGGTATGTCAACACACGAGAATGGATACTCCTATCAATCATGTTGACCAAATTCTCATTCAATTACGAAAATAACAAAACTTTGAACATATCTATCTTACAAAGTCCTTCATTACTGTAGTTGATAAAGCTAAACATTCGTCAACTGTCAGTACATACGCTCGCGTAAATACATTAATGAGGGGGTAACCAGAAGCCACAAAACAAGAGACAAAAGTTACGGCATCAGCGCGTGAACATCTCACGCTTTCATCATTTTCTATTATTTCACTTGAAGGGAAACGAGGCATAAATGTTGAGGGAAAGACCCTGTTTAAATCAAAACTTAATATTTCAGCCGTTTTCTATGGCACAACGAAATACATCCTCAAGCTTATAAATGCTGTGACATTTCAAAACATCAAGTTTAAAACTTCATACGCAGCTTTTATTACAATAGTATGCTAATTTATAAAATAAGAGTTTGTTTTTTCTATCCATTTATGCTTTTCTTTCCCTTGACATATATTCAAATTTCAGCCTTCTAATGACTTGCGAAACTGTCAAAAACATTTGCCATTCAGAGAAGATGTATGAACGCAATTAGTCAACCTACCACAAATTCCTGTAATCTATTTTTCTTTCATTATTTTACACATTTTTTAAAAGAGAAAGTTACATAACAGATTTCCAGTGAGATAGAATGATGGATTTAACGTACTTACAACGAAATTTGTGACACACTTTCGCTGGTCAATAACCGAATACCACCTATATTGCAAAATAGATTTTGTTATGTCACGTTTGGCCACCAAGGCAGAACCACTGTCATTTCTGCTCCATTTATATGAAAAGCATAAGCATGAAAAACGGAATGATGTGTGTCATATGTAACAATAACTTGATGGCAGTTGAGCATATCAGTGTTTCTCTCTCTCTCTCTCTCTCTCTCTCTCTCTCTCTCTCTCTCTCTCTCTCTCTCTCTCTCTCTCTCTCTCTCTCTCTACCCCAAGACAGTGGAAGACCATGGCAGAGTTATTTTGCTTGAGGGTACACTCAGGCACACAATTCTATCTTCTTTCTCTTCTTCTTGATTTTTGTAAGTTTTTAAAGTTTATATGTGAAATATTATATTAATGTTATTACAGTTTTTAAAATATATTATATCAATTGTTCATTACTTCTTGGCCAGTGTACCTATGTACTTATTTCCTTTCCTCACTGGGCTATTTTCCCTTGCAGGAGCCCTTGGGCTTATAGCATTCTGCTTTTTTAACTAGGGTTGTAGCTTAGCAGGTAGTAATAATAATAATAATAATAATAATAATAATAATAATAAATAATAATAATAATCAGAAGCCACTTTATTCGGTCGTTAGTTCGATCCTCCAGCATATTGTGATTTTATTTACAACTGCTTCGATCAAGGACGCGAATAATCTCGCAAGCAGACACAAGCGAACGACTCTGTCGTCACTCTCGAACAGACAGACATGTGTCAAGAACGATCACAGAAGTTGCCTCTGGTTCATCATCAAAACCATAAGAAGTCTGACTAATGGTGATTTTTTTATTCGCTACAACGTTTTAGTCATGTTACCATTGCTTATCTGGCTAATTAGTTGCTTGACCTTGTCTGCTAGTTTGCTTTTGGTCTCTCTAGTGCAGTCAGGGGAACGAGAAATTTGAAGTAAATCATTTTAATAATTTTAACAAATTTAATAATAATTTCAACAATAATAATAATAATGATAATAATAATAATAATAATAATAATAATAATAATAATAATAATAATTCTAACAATAATAATATTAATAATAATTTTAACAATACTAATAATTTTAATAATTTCAATAGAAGCTTCTTAATGGACATGTGTACGTGCGTTCGTGCACAGACAAGATTTGTTGGTACGAATATGTCGTACATATCTAAGGTGAATCAAATATACTGAGCTCCATATTAGGATGACCATCGTAGTATTTGCAAGCAATAAACAACGCCAGCCTCATTAACCTTTAATGCCGAGAGAGAGAGAGACAAGTTACTGAGTGCCGTGCTATCACCCATCATGAAACCTGTTCCGACTGTGTTTACATCGGCCCAATCTTTAATCGGACCCATGAGCGCCAGTTTTAATTTGCGTAGCAGGCTCGTGTACTTATAAGTAAGTACCTCATTTAACATGTTTCTTATTTGGGGTTCCCTGCTGTAACATATGCCTTGCCCGCTGTATGTCAATCAATTCTGACCTATTTAGAAGTCATTATTCTTTCGTTGAGAAACATCAAACCATGACATCATGGCTGAAAAAGGTCAACTACTTAGTAATCGCTTGTGAAATGACCCAAGTATTTGCTATCAATGATTAACATATCTTTCGTAATCTTTTCGTAATCGTTTCCCCTGGTTTTAAAGTATGCAATAAAAAGTTTGATATACCATTAACTCCTTGATATATGAGGGCGACTGCCTCAAAACACATGTCATGGAGTTCAATAAACAGACAAAGTTATATGTGCTAAACTCAAATTTGAAAATCCCTATTTCATCTAACCATTTTTAGATAATATTGTTTTCTCATATTTAGGTTAGATGGAATCTTACTATGTTCACAGTCGGTAAGTTTAATAATATTCACATTTGATAGTGAAGATTTAGAGAAAATTTGATAATTATGAAAGAAATCTTCACGTGATCAGCTTCAGTTAATGCACACATATGTACACTTGTATAGAAGCTCATTCAGTCATAGAGAGAGAGAGAGAGAGAGAGAGAGAGAGAGAGAGAGAGAGAGAGAGAGAGAGAGAGAGCGATCTTAGTAATTTCCCCCAAATCAATCCCTGGCTCCCCGCCCATCGGTCTTCCTTCACACCCTTCACCCAAGGACCGCAAAATAGCCCCCAGACAATCCTCGCCCAAATCAAGAATGGAACTCCTTCCTCTCACAACCACAAATGCCCAAGAGCAACTTCACCTTTATATCACCAAATACAATCCTTTAGAATCAAAGGTCATTTGTCCATAAAACAATCAAGTCACTAATGCCTACGACCTGAACTACAAAAAGACTATAATCTTTTGATTTGACCAGAACACGAACCGTTAGCTTGAAATACTGCGGAAACATTCCACTTGGCCAATTATTGAACGGTGTTGTTCATAATGTTGCAGTACTTTCCACTGATCATGTACTGCGTAATTCACCCAGTTACAGGCCCGTTTCACATACGGCAGTCCAGATTTTTTTTCACTATCAAGGTAAATCTGAGTGTATCACAATTTTATCCTTCAAGGTCCCATCGCTCTCTAAGAATATTCAAAAAGTGGTTAATAATTATGAAAAGGCTGAAAAAGAGAAACACTCAAAGTGTTTAGGAACAATAGTACTTTTGTTATTTTAACACAGACCTTTCTTGTTATCTACAACACATTAGCCTTTTTGTTAAGCCATATTGGCCTTATTAAAGACACATCAGCCTTTTTGTTAAGACACATTGGCCTTATTAAAGACAAATTAGCCTTTTTATTATTGAGACGCATTGGCTTTTTCAAAAGACAAACTACAGAAGAATTTCCAACTTTGGATGGTGCTCAATTATAAAAAACACCTATGAAAATCTCTTGTTCTGGTAAAAAAAAAAAAATAAAAAAAAAATGTAGCCGTTCAAATCAACAAGGACCTGTTCAGGTACTAAGAATATAAAATCTCCTGATACCAAAATCCACGTTGGAAACAATTTCGAGTAACTGGAGCCGGCATAACAGAGATGAAATAATTAATACTAAATATGAGTAAATACGTCACGCCACTTAACAATGACTGGGACCAACGTAAGAAACAATGATTAAAGGATATATGCAGAAGAAATGCAAAAGAATTAAGTTTACAGGTGCAAGAAAGAAAAATAAAAAAAGGAAAATATAGAAAATATGATATTGGGGAAAAATAGATGATAGAAAACATTACAAGAATTAACAAACTTGATCAGTACACGAGTGACCCTACGAAATACCCTTCTCTTGATCTGCTAGGAACAGACACCAACGTTCAGCTAAATTCAGCCATAAAGTAAAAGTATGACGGGTGGACATACACAACACCAGTATAACGTTAGGAATAAAAGTTTTATCTTTTTTAAAGATGTGAGAGAGAGAGAGAGAGAGAGAGAGAGAGAGAGAGAGAGAGAGAGAGGAGAGAGAGAGAGAGATTGGTTACTTATCACTTTCACTCTCATTCCAGGCAGTGTTACCCCTCGGCGTCACCCGTGTATGGGAAGGGTAGCAAGAAGAATGTATCGGTTATATATATTTTCAAATACTTTGGCAAGCGACATACATATTTAACGCGATCGTTTCTTTCATATCGTTCAAAGCGAAATATCAACTGTCTTAAATTTAGATACTTTTAAACTTGGTTTTTTTTATGAATTTGGATGATGATAATTTTTGCGGAATTTAGATGATAATTTTTGAGGAATTTGGATGTAGACAATTTCTTAGTTTTTAGTGATTTTTTTTTAATTTTTTAGGAATTCAGATGATAATTTTTTTAAGAAATTAGATGATAATTTTTTTAAGAAATTAGATGATAATTTTTGAGGAATTCAGATGTTAATTTTTGAGGAATTCAGATGATAATTTTTGAGGAATTAAGATGATAATTCTCCAGAAATTAAGATGATAATTTTCCAGGAATTAAGATGATAATTTTCCAGGAATTAAGATAATTTTTTTCTAGGAATTTTGATGATGATAATACCAATTTCCGTTCGAGCACAAAAAACCTGGTAAACGTAAAAAGAAGCCTTTAAATCTCTTCATAAAAATTGCGTTAAGAAATCCTCTTAGCCTTCTCGCAAGGTTACACAAGACGATCACCACCGTAAGTAGGGTAATCCGTTAAGTATGGCAGATTAAGACTCTGTGGCCTGTAATAAATGTTCTGCTAATCCCATCTATCAAGGCAGCGGATCCCTTTCACATGCCTCGCTTCAGAATCTCAATCTTTCTTCTTTCAACCTCCTAGGTCGACAGGTTTTGGCCTCAGCTTCTTGAAAGCTTCAGATTATACACACACACACACACACACGCATCATATATATATATATATATATATACTGTATATATATATATATATACAGTATATATATATATATATATATATATATACATATTATATATATATATTATATATAACATATATATATATATATACACATATATACACACACACTAGTGTACGCGGTCCGCCAAAAATGATAGTTAAATATTTAAGACATATATGAACAAACGCACACCCCTCTCACCAATGAGCAATGATCTGGGTGTAATTTTAGTGTTTTGGAAGCGTTTTAAACGTATTAGATGCTTTCTGGGCAATAATTTTAGTCTTCTGAATTATTATTATTATTATTATTATTATTATTATTATTATTATTATTATTATTATTATTATCATTATTATTATTATTAATACTCCCTCTATCCCCTTACCCGAGGGACGGGAAGAGCTGAGAGTGACTGGAAAGAAATATATATTCTTATATAAAACCAAATACGTTCTTTATTATATAAGAGAAATTAATAAAACTGACAGGGTAAATGGAGAATAAACAACCAAACGTTCCAACCAGAATGCTACCACACGAAAGTATTCTATTGAAATTTCTGATGATTTATAGCTTCTCTGTTTATGGGACTACTGGTTCTTATAACGGTGTTGGATCGAAGTAAGAGATAAACCTTAATCTAGATTATCTTGAGCAAATATTCATTGATAAAATATTCTAAATAAAAAAATTAAAAATTATCAATAATGTGAATTCATAACTTCATTATGCTCAATAGTAATGTCCCTTTAAAACAAATCCCTTATGTAGTGGGGACTCCTTCAGCCTTGAACAACAACGTAGCCTCCAAATGTAAGACGTTATAGTCATATTTAGAAATTAGTGTGTATGAAAAAGGCCAATATGTCCACATACAATGCTAAGTTTGTATGTTTACGCATGTGGGATAACCTTCGATTTACATGAAAATGAGCCTTTGTGAAACGTGTGTGTATATTCACACACATACATAGGGTGCAGTCATATCCTGACTGAGAGGAGTTGTAGTCAGGAAAGGGGGAGGGGATGGAAAGGGTTCAATCTGTATGTGCGAGTGTGTGTTTGCATATATATCTAGATATTTAACAGTCATTTTTTGACGGGTCGCATACACCAGTAATAGCATAAACATGTAAAAAGGTATAAAGCAAAGTCAAAATATAATAATAATAATGAAAATAAGACAAGGACGCCGACGAAGAATTAATCAGTGATGGTAAACGAGTCCCGTTTTACCCTCATGACGTAACAAAATGTAGACAAAAAGCTATACTACCAACAAGGGGTCTATATAACCAAGCCCCTGGAGTGGCCCCATTCCTCCATAACTGTCAGTCTCCCTTTCATTTCAATCTCAACCGAGAAAAAAAAATAATAATTATCAAGTAAAAATAAATTCTTCGGGAACCCATTTTTTTCTGAAGACAAAAATGTTGGATGGGAATGAGCGGAGGAGAAAATTATAGGGAAGAGGGAAAGTTAATGAGGAAAATAGGTGGAGGCAAAAATGGGGTGATGAGGGAAGAGATGAAGAGTGAAGTCTCTCTCTCTCTCTCTCTCTCTTTCTCTCTCTCTCTCTCTCTCTCTCTCTCTCTCTCTCTCTATATATATATATATATATATATATATACATGTAATGTATATATATATATTATATATATATATATATATACATGTAATGTATATATATTATATATATACATGTAATGTATATATATAATATATATATATACAATTATATATATATATATATATATATATTATACATATATATACATACATATATAAGCATATATATTCATATATAATTATATTATATATACATACATATATAATCATATATACATACATATATATATATATATATATACACACATATATATTCATATATATATATACATACATACATATATAAATATATACACACATATATATAAATATATATATATATATCTATACTATATATATATATGTAAAACATTCATCCACATATACCTATTAATATCAAATTCGCTAGGCCACGGTATCGTAAGTTTACGATCCTGAGGTGCAGTGAAATCGATATTATGGGACATTTAAGGATTTTTTTAATGTGTGTATATATGCAGATATATATATATATATATATTATATATATAATATAAATATATATATATATACATGTACTGTGTGTATGTATGTATGTATGTATATAGTGTGTTAGTCTCCAATTCTTAAGAACATGTGCGCCCGTAGGTAGATAAAAAAAAAATCCACCTGTTCCCAACTCTTGTGGGAACCAGCTTAAGGTAAAAGATGGCGTGATATTTTTTTTACTCAATCCGTTGTTCTTGTATACCTGGAGGTGGAACACGCAAATCGTCTGTTTTGTAGACGCCAACACGGACCGGGATTCCTTGAGATCGTGTAGATGGCCCAGTTTGCAACACAGAATCACCCTCCTATCCCTATCATCATCATCTTTCTCCCTCTACCCCTATCATCATCTTTCTCCCTTTTCCCTTCATCGTAAACCATCATTTCAACCTTCGTAATAATCTTCTTTTTAAATGTTTAAATCACTGGAGTTATTGCCATTATCGCTATACTTATTATCAACTGTTTATCATCATCAACGCCGTCTTTCATCACCATTACTATATTATCCTAGCTGGATGATGTGCCATCTTCAGGGTTGATTAATCATCATCCTTTAACGCATCATGTTTTTTTTTCATTATTATCAAGGCCATAATAATCATAATTATTAAGATCAAAAATTTCGTCACCATCGCGAACATTATTATTTTGATCACCATAAAATTCAAAATCATTTAAATTATATGTATCAACATCATTCTCTACATCGTCACCCACATTACAGAATTCAAAATCAATAGCTTTGAAACGAACTTCAACATCAAGATCCTCCACATCATCTCCTCATTCATCATCACCACATACTCCATAATCATTATCATCATAAATATCATTCTCTTTAAAAACTCCAAAATCATCATCATCATGTGAACTGTAAATTCCCCAGACGGATTGAACTGCTAATTAAGAAGATTACTTTATCGAAGCTTACAAATAGATTCTTCAATTAACATAAATAACCTTGCCCCATTGCAAGAATATTGCACCACTCCATTTCAGTGCGAATTACTGATCATGATATTAATTAAATAAAAGGTTTGGTAACGCCATGACATTTTCAAGTCAATGTATTTGATTGCCTGCTTATGGCACAAGGTCAAATCGCCAGCTGGGAGCTCATTTCTAAATAATCTTTGTTGTAACACATGAGATAAAATTAATCGTATCTAGGTCTATATATATATATATATATATGTGTGTGTGTGTGTGTATATATATGTATATATATATGCATATTATATACATAATATATACATATATATGTATACATACAGGGCTAATTTAACAAGAATCTTTTGTACTGAGACATGAAACATAATTAAAGGTATCTATGTCTATATATATTTATCTATATACATATATCCGGATATTAATACATATGCATAAACTATATATAGATATATATATATATATATATATATATATATATCTATACATTTATATATAAAATACATATACTCACACAAACACAAATATATATATATTATATATATATATATATATATATTCGCTCGGTTGAAATAGGTTTAAGACCTAATAACGGCAAGTACTGCGCAACTCCGAACTTACTCACCCAAAGGGGTAATTTTCAATGTAGGCAAAATAGCCTGAAAAGTAGATGTAAACACCACACCCGTCGAGTATGATAATGCTCTTGGCCGTGCACGACGATCGTGGAACATAGCATTTGCCTAGCACGAATGGAGGGGCTAATATCCAATTACCTCCCTATGCTCATCTTCCTTCGACCCTGCCCCTTTCTCTCTCTCTCTCTCTCTCTCTCTCTCTCCTCCTCTCTCTCTCTCTCTCTCTCTCTTTCTCTCTCATAATAGAATTACACAATACAGGAGTGTAAGATCCTCTTTGATATTAATTCATAATTCTATTATTCAACTGCTCTCCCCCCCCCCTCTCTCTCTCTCTCTCTCTCTCTCTCTCTCTCACTCTCTCTCTCATCGAATTACTCAAGACATGAGTGTAAGACTTTGACATTAATTCATAATTCTATTATTTAACTGCTCTCTCTCTCTCTCTCTCTCTCTCTCTCTCTCTCTCTCTCTCTCTCTCTCTCTCTTCTTATACAATAGAATTTACACAATACATGAGTGCGAGATGCTCTTTGATTTTAAATTCACCTTAAGGTAGCAAGTGATTTGGTGGTTTCTTAATTCATCATTTAATCTATATCAAAATTTTTATTACTTACAAAACAGCAAAGAAATAAAGCTGCATTCTACGTGGGGAAAAATGATTCAGAAGATAAAAGAGAAAAAGGGAGAGAAAAATTAACAAAAGATGTTTTCCTTTTATTGAAATAAAGAGGAAAGACGCAAACAAAACCAGAACATTAATTATTTTCCAGTATTTTCGTAAACTAACAAAATTCTACGAATGACAATTCTACTCCATTTGAACAAAAGAGTTATGTTCCTCAGCATTTTGGTGGGAGAAGCAACCAAAATCAAACTACACTTTTATATATTTATAATCTATTTACCTTCCTCCAGGCTTCGGTTTTTAGGTGCATATTTGAGATAAACAATAAAATGCCATATATAAACGAAGCAACAAAGGTTATGCTTTTTATAATAAAAATTAATTGAGTAGATCTTACTGAAATTATAACTGGCCCTGTTAGTCCCTACTAATAATAAAGAAAAAAAAAAGCATGACTATTGTTACAGCTCTTTTTAGTATGAAAATATTTGGGCAATGTCATACGGTAAGTAACCTTGTGTTACCTCATTTTACAGTTAAATAACACTGGCAATGGGAAAAGATTTTATGTAATTTGGACCCATAATTCTAATTTTGAGTAAAGACACTCCTTTAAAAAAAATTTAAATTCACACAGCTGGAACAAACGGACGACCTCCCTTCAAGATCTATACATGATGGTCTAACAACGTGCGAAGTATAACTGAAAGTAAATTTAGTTTGTCTGTTAGCTTTTGGTGAAGAGCGCAGCAAAAGCATATGTTCGCATATACCAATTTTTTTTTTCAAAACCTTACATTAAGAAACTACGGAAAAGATGATAAATTGGATTATAAAATAAATCTTGAGGAATGAACTGTAATGACAAGCTAAATGACCCACAGAGAATTACAATAACTACGTATATCTATATATCACACACATACTGATGAATAGACAGACATGCAACGAAGAACTACAGTATAGTTCCACACTCCACTATATTGGCAGGTAATACTAAAATAAAAGAAAAACGAATTCAAGCTATAATTCGTTGGTAAATAATAAAACACATAAAAAAATATCCTAATGTACACTTGACTTTCTTCTCGAAAAAAACCTGGAAAAGGTAAATTGCCAAGGTATCTGCCAAGAGGTTAAATGGTGTTTGATATAGCCATGACTAAGACATTTATCTCCTCCCTGATAAGGAATGATCCGTCACTCAAACCAGATATCCTTGTCTTGTGCCTAAATAGACAGGGGGTTGTTTAATAGACAAATTGTCCGGCTGTCCAAGGGAAATATAATCGTTGGGATACAAAGTAACAGCGACATTTTCTAATATATCTACTATTCGTGGAGGCCTAGAGATGTCTATTTAGTTACTCTGAATTGTAATAAAAAAAAATAAAAAAATTATCCAGTAATAAGCGATTCATCAGTTGAGTGAACTATTTGACATTAAAAATGTAAATAAATACCAAAATCTATGAAACTGAAAAATTTTACCAATTCTTCATTTTAACAAGAACATCTTCAACATACTACAAGAGAGATAACTAAGCAAATGAATAGTAAGAGTACACGTGTATATAATTTTTCTATCAACACTTAAATAATGTAACCTTTAAAGTGAAAAGCTCTCATAATGAAGCTCTTTCTGATTCAAAGGCTCCAAGGATCTAAAATTTACTGGTGATTTATAACCAGTGAAACTTTTTTCTTAAAACTTCAAAAATACCTATCCATTTAATCCCCCTGCCAACTTATTCATATATTTTGACTTCATCCTAAAATCCTTCTATTTCCTTAAATTTATCTATAATCATTGAATCAAAGCAACAAAGTAGTTAAACATACCACAAAAAATTACTAGTGATTTATAACCAGTGAAACTTTTTTCTTAACACTTCAAAAGTACCTATCCATTTAATCCCACTGCCAACTTATTCACAAATTTTGACTT
>NC_090730.1:142090663-142103163 GCF_036898095.1 Palaemon carinicauda
TTTTTCTCAATTACCTTAAAATAAAAAGAAAGAAAATGGAAACGAAAAATTAATAACAAAGAAAGAAAATTAAACCAAAAAATTTTTGTTGTTTGATGTTTTAATGTAAACAAAATGATTTCTTGAGAAAGAAAATGGAAACGAAAAAATAATAACAAAGAAAGAAAAAGAAATCAAAAAATTTTTGTTTGCTGTTTTAATGTAAATAAAATGCTTTCTTATTTCAAAACATTTCTACAACCTTTAAATAAAGAGAAAGAAAATGGAAACGAAAAAATAATAAAAAGGAATGAAAAATAAACCCAAAAAGAATTTTATGTTTGCTGTTTTAATGTAAATAAAATGATTTCTTATTTCAAAACATTTCTATAACCTTAAAATAAAGAGAAAGAAAATGGAAACGAAAAAATAATAAAAAGGAAAGAAAAATAAACCAAAAAAAATTTAATGTTTGCTGTTTTAATGTAAATAAAATTATTTCTTGAAACAGGTCAGGTGTGATTCTGAGGTAATTTTTGTAGCCCCTTGGATCTTCCTTGTGGAGTTCAGTCAATAGACTGTCAAAGTGTCCAAACGAGTGCCTTCTGGTTAACCATTCCCTGACCCACACTTTCCTTTGTATCTTTCTTCGAGGTGGGGTTGCCTTTTGTTTCTCTTTTTCCTCTGCCAGCCTTTTCTGCTGCTCTCCAACAAAGGCTAGAGCAGCTGCCAGGTGTAGGTATCTTCTCCTCTTTGCAATGGTGTCTCTGACAGTAAGCATTGTTGTCTCTTCCGAAGCCTATCCAAGAATGTCCTCGGGTTGGAGAAGCCCCGTTTTTATATGGCGTGGCCAAGTCGTGAACTGGCGTGAACGATGCGTGCCAATGCGGGAAGTGCGAAAACTATGCGTGAACGTGTCGTGAACTTGTCGTGAACTCGTCGTGCCAGTTCGTGCCAATGTTGTGAACTTGTCGTGAACTCGTCGTGAACTATGCGTGAACTTGTCGTGAACAGTGCAGGAACCTCCCAGTGCGTGCCACAAAAGTGTCATGCCTTGCCACGACAAATGCGTGACAATGAGTGCCACAAATTCGTGCAAGTGTCAGGGTACCTTAAGAAGTGGGGACGAAGGAATGCTGTGAAGACCCTAAAAACCATAAAAGCCTTTCCATTGAGCTCCAATACCCTAAGCAGATGATTATGTATCCGATGATTAATCGACTAAGGTGAATCACGTTATAAAAAAAAAAAAAAAAAAAAAAAAAAAAAGAGCATTTGGAGAGCCACATCATAACAAATGCATATTCAGAAAACCGGAAGGTTAACACCAACTGCAACCATCCCATATCACAAGTTTCAAGAGTGTGTGTGTGTGTGTGTGTGTGTGTGTGATGAAACATTAACTAGAGAATGAAAAACCTTCAAGACTTTACTAGATTATATCTGCTTTGTGAGTGCGCAATTGTTCATCAGTTACACCTAATTGCGGTGTCACTAATACAAATTGTACGATATTAATTTAATCGTTCCTGTCTGTGTTATTTAAAGAGTTCAGGCTAAAGCTTTGAGGGTTAAGACTTTATGTTTACCCTCTCCCAAAAATGAAGCGCTCTTGTTTCTTCCTTACTTCTCTATCTCTTTTTATTTTACATTTACTTCCTACTGTCTGAAGTTCCCATTATAGATTTTAGCGATAAATTTCCATAAATATATAACGATATAATTATGTAAATATATATATATATATATATATATATATATATATATATATATATATATATATATATATATATATATATATATAGAGAGAGAGAGAGAGAGAGAGAGAGAGAGAGAGAGAGAGAGAGAGAGAGAGAGAGAGAGAGAGAGAGAGAGAGAGAGAGAAATAAAGTTAAAGGGAAAGTGGAATTATTAAATAATACATATTTATATAGATTTTAGAAGGAAAATGTGTTGCTCAATACAAATCTACTAACTGGGTTCCATAGGTAAGTTAAAATTTTTTTAAAGAAGTTGGAAGAATATTTCACCCTAATGATAATCCCAAAATTCGAAAATCTCTTCTGAAATGGGTGGAAAAATAATTAACAGATTTTCTGGCTCTGTAGAGAAATAAACTAATCTGGACAATTTTTAAACGATGGAAATAATTGAGGAATATCGACCGCAATCATAAACATCGGTAAAAAGATGAACATAAAAATATAATATAAACAGACAATAAAAGATATCAAAGAAGGTTTGAAAAATATAAGTGAAAAGCCTTGCCAAATACCAAATTATTAAGAGATAGTAGGAAGGTCAACGAAATATTTAAGTCTAAGGGATAGTAGAAAGATCCACAAAATATAGTCTAAGAGATAGTAGGAAGGTTGACAAAATATAAAGTCTAAGAGATAGTTGGAAGATCGCCAAATTTTAAGTAAGAGATAGTAGAAGATCGACAAAATATAAAGTATAAGAGATAGGTGGAAGATCGACAAAAAATAAAGTATAAGAGATAGGTGGAAGATCGACAAAATATAAAGTATAAGAGATAGGTGGAAGATCGACAAAAAATAAAGTATAAGAGATAGGTGGAAGATCGACAAAATATAAAGTATAAGAGATAGGTGGAAGATCGACAAAATATAAAGTATAAGAGATAGGTGGAAGATCGACAAAATATAAAGTCTAAAAGATGGTAGGATGATCGACAAAATATAAATTCTAAGAGACAGTAGGAAGATCGACAAAATATAAAGTCTAAAAGATAGTAGGAAGATCGACAAAATATAAATTCTAAGAGACAGTAGGAAGATCGACAAAATACAAAGTCTAAGAGAAATAGGAAGGTCGACAAAATATAAAGTCTAAGAGACAGTAGGAAGATCAACAAAATATGAAGTCAAAGAATTAGTAGGAAGATCGACAAAATATAAATTCTAAAAGACAGTAGGAAGATCGAAAAAATATAAAGTATATGAGATAGTAGGGAGATTGACAAAATATAAAGTCTTAGAGACAGTAGGGAGATTGAAAAATATAAAGTCTAAGAGAAGTAGGAAGGTCGACAAAATATAAAGTCAAAAAGATATTAGGAAGATCAATGAAATATTAAAGTCTAAGAGAAGTAGGAAGATCGACAAAATATAAAGCCTAAGAGATAATAGGAAGATTGACAAAATATAAAATCTAAGAGTTAATAGGAAGATTGACAAAATTTAAATTCTAAGAGATTATAGGAAAATCGACAAAATATAGTCTAGGAGATAGTAGGAAGATGGATAAAATATAAAGTCTAAGAGATAGTAAGAATATCGACAAAATATAAAGTCTGAGAGATAGTAGGAAGATCGACAAAATATAAAGTCTAAGAAAAATATAGGAAGATTGACAAAATACAAAATCTAAGAGATAACAGGAAGATTGACAAAATTTAAATTCTAAGAGATAGTAGGAAGATGGATAAAATATGAAGTCTAAGAGATAGTAGAAAGATCGACAAAATATAAATTCTAAGAAATAGTAGGAAGGTCGATAAGATATAAAGTCTACGAGAGAGTTGGAATCTTGACAAAATATAAAGTCTAAGAGATAGTAGGAAGATTGACAAATTATAAAGTCTAAGATAGTACGAAGATTGACAAAATATAAAATCTAACAGATGATAAGAAGATTGAAAAAATATAAAGTCTAAGAGATGAAAAGAAGATTGACAAAATATAAAGACTAACAGAGAACAAGAAGATCAACAAAATATAAATTATAAGAGAGAGTAGGAAGATGGATAAAATATAAAGTCCAAGAAATAATAAGAAGATCGACCAAATATAAAGTGTATGAGATAGTAGGACGATCAACAAAATATAAAGTCAAAGAATTAGTAGGAAGATCGATAAAATATATAGTCGGAGACAGTGGGAAGGTTGTCAAAATATAAAGTCTGAGATAGTAGGAAGATCGACCAAATATAAAGTCTAATATATAGTAGGAAGACTGATAAAAATTAAGTCTACGAGACAGTAGGAAGATTGTCAAAATAATAAGTCTAAGAAATAGTAATAAGAGCGATAAAATATAAAATTTGAGATAGTGGGAAGATCGACGAAATATAGTCCAAGAGATAGTACGAAGATCGACAAAATATAGTCTAAGAGAGCGAGCGAAGATAGATAAAATATCAAGTCTAAGAGATAGTGGGAAGATCGAGAAAATATAAAGTCAAGAGAGATAGTAGAAAAATCGGAAAAATTTAGTCAAATAGATAGTAGAAAGATTGACAAAATATAAAGTCAAGGAGATGGTAGGAAGATTGACAAAATATAAAGTCAAGGAGATAGTAGGAAGATTGACAAAATATAAAGTCAAGGAGATAGTAGGAAGATTGACAAAATATAAAGTCAAGGAGATAGTAGGAAGATTGACAAAATATAAAACTCTGAGAGATACTAGGAAGATCGACAAAATTTAAAGTCTAAGAGAGAGTAGGAAGAAAGAGGGAAAAAAATTCCGAGAGATAGAAGGAAGAAGGACAAAATATAAAGTCTGAGAGACAGTAGAAAGATCGACTAAATAGTCGAAGAGATAGTCAAAAGATCTACAAAATATAAAGTCCCATTGATAGTAGGAAGATTGACAAAATATAACTTCTCAGATATAGTATAAAGATTAGCAAAATATAAAATCTCAGAGATAGTAGGAAGATTAGTAAAATATAAAGTCTAAGAAATACTACGAAGATCGACAAAATATGATGTCTAAGAGATAGTAAGAAGATTGACAAAATATAGTCTCAGATATAGTAGGAAGATTAGCAAAATATAAAGTCTAAGTCAATAAAAGGAAGATCGACAAGATATAAAGTCTAAGTCACTAAGAGATAGGAGGAAGATCGACTAAATATAAAGTAAAAAGAGATAGTAGGAGGGTCGGTAAAATACAAAGTCTAAGAGATAGTAAGAAGAAAGACAAAAAAGTCCGAGAGATAGTGGGAAGATCGACAAAATAGTCTAAGACATAGTCAAAAGATTGACAAAATATAAAATCTAAGAGATAGTAGGAAGATCAACTAAATATAAAGTAAAGAGAGATAGTAGGAAGATGACAAAATAGTCTTAGAGAGTAGGAAGAAAGACAAAATATAAAGTCTAAGATATAGTAGGAAGACAAAATATAAAGTCTAAGAGATAGTAGGAAAATGACAAAATATAAAGTCTGAGAGATAGTAGGAAGATCGACCAAATATAAAGTCCAAAAGATAATAGGAAGATCGACTAAATATAAAGTCTAAGAGATAGTACGAAGATAGACAAAATATGAAGTCTAAGAGATAGTAGGAAGATGACAAAATATAAAGTCTAAGAGATAGTCGGAAAATGACAAAATATAAAGTCTGAGAGATAGTAGGAAGATCGACCAAATATAAAGTCTGAGAGATAATAGGAAGATCGACCAAATATAAAGTCCAAAAGATAGTAGGAAGATCGACAAAACATAAAGTCTAAGAGATAGTAGGAAAATGACAAAATATAAAGTCTGAGAGATAGTAGGAAGATCGACCAAATATAAAGTCTGAGAGATAATAGGAAGATCGACAAAATATAAAGTCTAAGAGATAGTAGGAAGATAGACAAAATATGAAGTCTAAGAGATAGTAGGAAGATGGTAAAATATAAAGTCCAAGAGATAGTATGAAGATTGACCAAATATAAAGTCTTTAAGATAGTGGCAAGATCGACAAAGTATAAAGTCTAAGAGATAGTAAGAAAATCGACAAAGTATAAAGTTAAGAGATAGTAGGAAGATCGACAAATTATAAAGTCTGAAAGATAGTAGGAAGATCGACAAATTATAAAGTCTAAAATATAATAGGAAGATCAACAAATTATAGTCTAAAAGATAGGATGATCGACAAAATTTAAAAGTCTAAGAGATAGTAGGAAGATCGACCAAATATAAAGTCTAAAAGATAGTAGGAAGATCGTCAAAATTTAAAAGTCTAAGAGATAGTAGGAAGATCGACAAAATATAAATTCTTCAACTTATAACAAAATTATTTGTCCCTAGACAAAATCTTCAACAACAAGACTAACGAGACTGTGTCTCTACATGAAGACTCGATTTCAGATATGCAACCAGACAAGAAGCGTCTAAAAAGGGTTGGGTCGGTTCTGCTAAAGGCCATATGGTAGCATGAGGAAAGGGAATTTGCGTGAAATACTAAATAATGAAAGAGGACTTTTTCTTTGTTAACCTCTTTGTGGTCACTTTCTTTACCTCGGGACCTCCCTGACGCAAAAAGACCCTCGAATATTGCTGTAACCATTTCCCTCTTCCTCACCGGCATAAATACTATGCTAGTTTCATAAAGAGATTATACGCTTTGGTTTATCTCTATAAATTTTTGTTTATAAAGATCATTATCATTGACATATTTCTTTCTAATACAGCACGAAGAGTACATAAACAAATGCAAAATGTTGGATCATAAATGAGAGGTGTTATGAAAGATAACCCCACTTACGTTTATTATTGTATTGGATGTTCATAAAGTATTGTTCAAAGAAAGGTTTACAACTATCCTTATTATGATTGTTGTTGTTGTTACTATTATTGTAGTAGTTGTTGAAATGCCTTTCTCGATCTCATATTTACACATTAATGCGGTTATGGCCCTTATTTTCATATTCTATTTTTGCTACAAATGAGATGTATGTCATTCCATTTTATGCACGAGGCAAGTATAATTCTCTCTCTCTCTCTCTCTCTCTCTCTCTCTCTCTCTCTCTCTCTCTCTCTCTCTCTCTCTCTCTCTCTCTCTCATGCTGAATGCCTACGTCTTATAGTAATAAAAACAATTTTAGTTTATTTGTCCCATGTAAAGCAGTTATTGACAGCGACATCAATTTCTAACCTTAATCATAAACTGCGCATTACAATCTTGAACTCATATACGACCAGACTAAAACTGCACTTAAAATGCCGCGAGAAAATACAGACGTATGAACAAACACTACGCTTGAAGGAGCGATGAGTCGTGTGTGTGATATCAAACCCCAACATCCCCATCAGGGAAAGCAGTGTTTGAGCGACAAAGAAACACAAATGCAATAAGAAACGTCAGAGGAGTCATTAAGTGCGAGGAGACAGATCTCACATGACCACAAGCATAAAGGCACTTTCTTCAGCCTCGATCTCATTAAACTTCTTTTACAGATGCTAATTTTCATCTAATCTTCCAAACATTGCTATTTCTAAAGTAGTAGTAGTTGTAGTAGTAGTAGTAGTAGTAGTAGAAGTAGTAGTAGTTGTTGTTGTTGTTGTTCAGCACAAGTTGTATCTTATACTAAACTTTCTTCTTTTACTAAAAATACTGATAACAAAACATCAGCTGTTCTTGATTGGACCACTACTATACCAGGATGTTTTTCCCTTCAAATGACTATTATTTTCTTTGTCCTTTATCCATCACTCTGTCTCCGCCCTTCTCTCTTTCTTCATGACCCACCCTCAATATTTCATTATTCTCTTGTGTATTTTGAAAGGCCTTAAATTAAACTACTCAGTGTGATAAAGGCTATTAAGCAAACCAGTAATTCATTTCAACGTCAAGCAAAGAAATTTAATATCAAGTTATCTTTCTTTATGCGATATATACAAACATAACGTATACAAACAAATAAACATAAATGTACATATTCAAATATATTATAAATACATATACAAATAGGCTATATATATTCATATATATATATATATATATATATATATATATATATATATATATATATATATATATATATATATATATATATATATATATATATATATATATATACATATGACCTTTAAAATCTGTAGTCAGACAATCTAGTGCGTGGTTAAGCGGTACAAAGATCCGAACATGAATAATTGGCACGTGTATCTCTTACGGCCTACCACTAAACAGGACACCCAATTGTGTTTATTGTTATGAACTCTTTTTCGAAGAGAGGACAACTTTCTGGTTTTTATGTAAAAGGACGTAGGGGTAGCACCTTCACCCCTAAAAATTTGTAGAGAAGTCATATGTCTGGTAGCACACGTGTGTGTGTGTGTATCGTATATATATATATATATATATATATATATATATATATATATATATATATATATATATATATTATATATATATATATATATATATATATATATATATATATATATATATATATATATATATAAAGTCTGATTGTGTTTTTAATATCAGTGCTGGTTTATATAAATTGGATAATTTCATCATGACCAATATTGTTCAACAATTTAGAATCATATAATTTGTATTTACCTGTTTTGTGTTTATGACCAATTTACGTTCAAATACAAATTTTGGCTGTGGGTTGTTTGATTGTTTGACAATGCTAGTTAGCTGACTAGCTTTTTCTATCATTTCTTTTATTGTTCAACTTTTATTTTTCCTATTTTACTTATTGACGTCCTTAAACTATGTCCCAGTTTTTATTGTACCCTGAAGAAGTGTATTAAAAATGCACGAAAGCGCTTGGTACTAAAGCTTTTTATTATTTCCTACTGGCTTTTGCGTATACCAAGTCACGTGATCCTTGTAGCAGTAAAGCACACACACATCATATATAATATACATTATATATATATATATATACATATATATATATGCATATATATATATACATATATATATATATATATATATATATATATATATATATATATATATATATATATATATATAGAACAAACAAGTAAATTAATCTATACATTTACAACTAATACCTGTATATGCAATATACAGTGTATGTAAACTAATCATATTTGCAGGTAAACAGAAACATAAATAATACAGTGCCTCTATTTTATATTTATTTAAATTCAATTATGCATGCATACTGTACATGATTAAGAGAATGTATTTTAAGATTATGAGAACTGCATTACCAACAAGGAACGGAATTCGAATCCCTGGAGAAGTGTAACAATATACGCGCAGTTAGTTAAAATCGTTTGGTCCCTTAACCTTAAGAGTAAAATATGTGCTAGGTAGTCAGGCTGGCTGGAAAAAAAATTGTGTGAGGTATGTCTGTATCTACTGTATGTAAGTACGAAAAGATAGACTGATAGACCAGTTTGCTTCTCTTCTCACTTTGTTTTAATTTACTTTTGTCTAACATTAACTTGATTATCGTGATCTAACTTTATCACGTGTTCTAACTTTATCACGTGTCAAACAGAATAAATATCAGTCGCACTAATTACAAACCAATCATAAAAGTATAAAAACAATGTTCAAGTTTTAAAAATATTAAGAAAATCATACTTTGTAAGAACTTTTCTCAGCTTTACGAACTCCTTAATAATATCCATTCAAAGTGATGACAGTAATGATCACGACTGACAGTCCCCTTTTGGCTTTACCAGAAAAAAAACAGCATTCAAGCAAAGCCAACTATTCCGACCGCATATTTAAAAGCAGCCCCAGAATCAACCAAAGGAACCGCAAGTGATGTTAATTCCTGGCAAAAATGACGTCACTATGGACGTCAGGGTATACCTTAGGGCAGGGTCGTGGCTCCCTGGACCTTCATTATTTCATGTGTCCATAAATAACGCACAAAAGGATGTTTGCATCCCACGCTTAACCAACAGAAGATGCGAAAATAATCTCGAAAAAGCCGGAAAGTTATATTGACATTCACGTAATAACCTTGGCAAGGCAAAGATTATCGCTTAGTTTTTTTGTTTGAAACAACGAAGAAGTCTTGCTTAGAGAATGAGATGCCATTCTGGCCCTAATGAAACAGTATGTTAAAGGGCAAAATCTCTGTTCACGCACGTGCTAATGAGAAGTGGAGGAAGCAGTGGACGAGCCTCTGGTGATTTCTTAACTTCAAGGACATGTCTGTCTGCCCTTAGAGGAGGGTGACGGTTTACTTCACAAGCATAGATAAAATACTGACATGCCTTACCAAAGAACAATATCAAATCACACACAAATTAATTGTGATGTATGTGTGTGTGTTTGTTTCCTAATGCACTTTTGGATTTGGTTCGCTCTATTCGTTTCCTCTAATAAAAGAAAAACCCAAATAGACAGGAAAATAAAACAATATTTTCCACGTTCATTCCTGAATTACAAAATCAACTCTGTAACTCGTACCCGTAAAACTTCAAAACAAAAGCCACTTCATTCATCATCACAGATAACACACACTCTCTCTTTCTCTTTCTCTTTCTCTCTCTCTCTCTCTCTCTCTCTCTCTCTCTCTCTCTCTCTCTCTCTCTCTCTCTCTCTCTCTCTCTCTCTCTCTCTCTATATATATATATATACATATATATATATATATATACTCTCTCTCTCTCTCTCTCTCTCTCTCTCTCTCTCTCTCTCTCTCTCTCTCTCTCTCTCTCTCTCTCTCTCTCTATATATATATATATAAATATATATATATATATATATATATATATATATATATATATATACTGCACATGTATAGCATAGAAAGGAGCCCTTATAGAATTGAAGATAAACACTGAAAAGACAGAGCTCATGATTAATAGTAGAGGTTATAAAGTAAATATTCAAGTGGTAGATGGAACAATGCTAAACAGAGCAATGAGCATATCTACTTGAGGTCAATAATAACAGAAGAGGAAGGCACTGAAAAAGCAGTGAAATATAGAGAAAGAAGCAAAGCAAAGATGGAGAGAAGTAGCTGGGGTTGTTTTAGACAAAAATATACCATTAGGGGTCAAAATGAAGCTTTATAGGACATATATCAAACCCGTAATATCAAATGGGGCTGAGCCTTACGCACTTATGAGGAAAGATGAGGCATGGTAGGAAAGAACCAAAATGAGGATGGCAAAATGGATTGCTAAAATATCACTATTGAAAAGGAGGGAGAGTCATAATACAAGAAGAATGTGTACTATTTGTGTAACGTACAGTACAAGATAAGGCTAAAGAAGCTAGTCCGAGGTACCACGGCCATGTAATAAGAGGGGATGAGGTGGAACCAATCAAGAGAGCAACCTTAAAACAAGCAAGTATTGGGACTAAAAACAAGCAAGTGATGGGACTAAAAACAAGCAAGTGATGGGACTAAAAACAAGCTAAGTGATGGGACTAAAAACAAGCCAAGTGATAGGGAAGAGAGTGGAGCGTCAGCAGATCAGTTGGATAGATGTGGTGAGGAAGGATATGGGTGGGGTGGGACTGGGGGAAGAATATGTAAGGAATAGAGATGGAGAAAGTTGAATCGAGCGGCCGACCCTGCTATACAGTGGGACAACACACACACGCACGCATACATATATGCATACATACATACATATATATATATACACATATATATTATATAAATATGTATAATATATATATAAAGTATATTATATATATATGTATATATACATATAGTATATATATATATATATATATATATATATATATATATATATATGTGTGTGTGTGTATATATATACATATATATAATATATATATAATAAATATACATAATATATATATATATATATATATATATATATATATATATTATCTAGCGGCTGACCCTGCTATACAGTGAGACAACACACACACGCATGCATACATACATACATATATACATTATATATATATATATATATATATATATATATATATATATATATATATATATACATAACCATACGCTTGAAGTCTAGAGCCTTGTAGTTCTTTTTAAATATAAGATGATATTGTTGGCGTCAGGGGTAATTTTTGGCTTCTTGCTTAAGTTCATACCAATTCACAAGTGGGTGGATGGTTTATGAATGGAAGTTTACAAAAAAATACTATTTCCCATAACTATTGAAACGCTAATATACAATCATATTCTTCAGTAACTGCATCCTTCCAAAATGCACTGCGCGTTGGCAATTAGACCATCACGTATTTTATTATCATATAACATGGCATGATCATATTCTTTATTGATACTATAAATGGTGAATCTAGCTTTCTCTACATTCCTGAATTTATATAGTTTGTCTTTGGCAACATCCACAGTTTTACTTGTAAAGAGAATGTCCTCTAAGTAAATTACTTGATGGTTGGTATTAACTACATGTAATCATCAGATAAAATAATAAAAGTGCGAATAAATTCCTCAACATTACGAAGGTAGTTCGGTGCATTAACATAAAAGGTCGGCAACATGTACAATATGTTATACAAGATCTTTTTATTTTTTGTTGCTTCTGACTCATTTCTTATTGATTTGTAGTTCTATTTTGTCGGAGACTTTGTAGAATCCCTCTTTCATCCCAAAGGTATTCCAATCTGCGGACTCTGTACTGTCAGGTTTCTGAACTTATGGTTAGCAATTTCATAGAAAAATTATAAAAGATATTTACAATAATATTAAAACAACAGCAGTGGTATTAGTGAAGATGGCAGGATTCATTATTTTTCCTGTACCTAGCACTTGGGAGGATCTAATATTTCAGCAACTTATGTCCAAGATCAAGTCCAAGAAAATTTTCTCAAT
>NC_090730.1:142123163-142128163 GCF_036898095.1 Palaemon carinicauda
AATTAGACAGCAGTTCTAAGCTGCTTTTCTCCGTGTGCGCAAAGAGCCTTCCTGCCATAAACTACACGGTTCAAAATTTGCATTAAAATACGGCAACTTTAATTCCAGGATTTTTACCGGTTTAAAAACGGATATATTGACGTAAAGGAGTGATATTACGGTCACCAACCCGTAAAATATAATAACGAAGTATGGTGAAAGTACTGTCGCCCGTATTTTACTGAAATACGGCTGAGAACAGTATATTTTTACGGAAAATTTCCGATTAAAATTGCGAGTGTTTATTTAAGTGTAGGTAATAAACAATTTGGATTTTAATAAAATATATATCTAAAAGCACTTGTCATTAAATTCCCAACTGCTTACTTTCTATAGAAGATTTTCAATTTTAAAGGTCAAATAATACTATCTATAAGTAAACAAATGTAATGACGCCATCTTTTACACATGCACAAGGTATCTAGTCACTTTGCTCTTGAAATCAACATAGAATTTAACCCTCTCAAAAAGTACCAATTCCCACATATTCGATATTTTTGCTTAGGAAAATTTTGGAAGGTAAAAAAAAAAAAAAAAAAAAAAGACGTACTCCCTAAATCGCACAGAAAGAAAACATTAAATCGTTGTTGTTTTGAAGCAAGAGCTCATTCACAAAACCCGTATGGCAGTGGTTCTCAAACCCAGTTCAATTTCCCTAACTGGGTTACTATCAGTATCTTGGGTAAGGTAATAAGTTTATGTTGACCGGCTTAGTCAAAAGACAAAATACATCCTCTCAAATTCGTTCTCCACACTAAGCCTAAGAGAGCAATACGAATAATGGTTCATTATATTTTAAAATAGTAGAATGTATATTGTATGATAGACTTTGCAGTGTAAAAGTGAATAATATTTTACGAAGTGAATAATATTTTACGAAGTGAATAATATTTTACGAAGTGAATAATATTTTACGAAGTGAATAATATTTTACGAAAGGGCAATTCCAACACAATTGGCAATTATCCATTATATCCACTGTCACATATTTTTGAAGTGATCTTAAAGTGAATAAAGTAGTCACCTTTCAGGATTCATTAGAATGCCAGACAAATCTAATGAAGACTGCTAAGGAATAATGAGATAGATTAAATCTTTAGCACAAACTGATTTCATCCTCGATATGCAAAGCAAGTCGATGGAGAAAAAAAAAGAAGTTTTTTAAACCAAACTGACAACTTAGCGAGTAAATTATCATTATTATGAGACCGACCATAATAAAGTAAGAAGCCTTCGTTTCCACGTGTGTTTGTCTTTTTGCCAAAGAGATAAGCATTATTAACCAATGACTTGAACATACAACTTAGTCAAAACAATTCGTAAAGATAGGGTGAGTTAATTATGATTTCTAAGATAACATCCCACGCACCTGAGAGAGAGAGAGAGAGAGAGAGAGAGAGAGAGAGAGAGAGAGAGAGAGAGAGAGAGAGAGAGAGACTCTAACGTTTAAAAATGGTTAAAAATTTTATTGCAATGAAAACTGAGATATTAAATTAAATCATGCTGTGGAATACATGCAAGTTAACAAAATAATAAACAAATGAATGAGATGTCAACATCAATTGGCGTATAAGTACAGGCGAAGGACATCAACATGGCGACAGAATCAAGCTTCAAGAGCTCATCACCAAAGATGCTTATCCAAGCCAACAAAACACACACACATACATGACCAGGTGTATTAACTTGCAAAAACACTTGTGCACAGGTGTATAACTCAACAGGAAGTGCCCCCAGGGTAAATTGCGTCCTTCCTAATTTGCCATTATATCCTATTGTACATCTGTTGATTTAATGAGTATGCTAATCACCTGACAGTGGATCAACAGTGGAGGGTTAAATCCAGGGAGAAGAAGAGCAAAGAGATGACAAACTTTTTCTCTAAAGAAACACGTTGTGCATATATACATACACAAACTTACAATATATATATATATATATATATATATATATATATATATATATATATATATATATATAGTATATATATACATATATAAATACACACATATATATACATATACATACATATATATATATATATATATATACACACACATACATAATGTAAATATCAACCACAATGACATTTAACATCGAATTCTACCTTTGGGAATGTATATTCACCAGAAATTAATTTGATACTAACTTCTGGTTGGGCAAAGATTCGAACCTATGCCTCCTAGCCGAAACCATTCTAGCAGGAACTCAACATATTGAGTTATTGAAACTTTGCCCAGCCAAAAGCTGTTGTTATAAATGAATTTCCGGTGGACCAAAATTTTCAAATGTAGAATTCGATATTAAATATCGTTGTGGTTGATATCTGTATTGATTAAAATCACGACTGTTAGTGACATTCATATATATATATATATATATATATATATATATATATATATATATATATATATATATATATATATATATATACATACATATATATATATATATATATATATATATATATATATATATAGTATATATATATATATATATATACTATATATATTATATATATACATATATATAATGTATGTATGTGTATGTATGTGTGTTATCTATAGCACTAAAGGGTAACGCTTGATTTTATATTGACCAAAGAGATATGATCGAAATGATCAAATCGTAAAAAACTACTTTTTTCCCTACATAACCATAGAAATTAGTTTTCTTCTACCTTCAAATCCAAGAACAGCCTACCAGCCAAAGTATTTTGTAGCAGTAATTGTGGTGTTTCGAAGTAGTCATTTCCAGAGACAAATAATTCAAGGTGAGCATGCTTAAAGGGTTAATTGACAACCGTTTAGACTTAATTCCAGGGTTTCCTTTTCTTTCCCCAGATATTTGGTTCCAAGAACAAGGTAACATGGTCGGAAGCTTTTGGGATGGTTGTATTGGAAGCTATTTTTCTTTCTCTTTTTTTGGGGGGGGGATCCATATTTGAAAAGTTTTATACAATTTTATACATCTTAAAATATCGAACTGCAAGTGAAATATATGTTGAAAACAATGACTTGCGTAAACTAAGGTATCCAAATTGCTACTTTACAAAATTTTTTAAATCAAATTTTGATGGCGTTCATGATCTGTGTATATTTGACCTATTATTCTGAGATTAGACTGACGAAATATTAGTACAAAATTTAGTTAAAATTTAACGTAAGCCTTTCCAAGATTCTCGTTTTGCTTTTGAACTAAAATGTTCCTACAAAAATTCTTTGTAAAAAAAAAAAAAAAAAAAAAAAAAAAAAAAAAAAAAAAGGATATTTTGACATTTGTTGTGCATATATTCTCAAGTATACATTTCTACGTATTTAAAACATTTACAAATCAACTTTTTCTTTCTCAGGCTCGAATACTGGCGTATACGGTTGATCTCAATTTCATATATGTTACACAATGTACACAGAGTGAATGCATTTGAATAAAAGAATATAACGGCAGTATTATACGTACTTAAAATCAATATCTACCCATCTACACCATGATAGCCGATTGGCAAGTTTGCGACACTTGGCTGTCAAAATGATAGTTTTGTCACCAAACCATGACTTTCAATATTTGGAAGTATTAAAGTCACGTGCATAGTAACAGCCTATATATCTATCTATCTATCTATCTATCTATCTATCTATCTATATATATATATATATATATACATATATAAACTTATACTGTATAATACCAGTTTATATGTACATTACAGTAGTTATTATAAGTTAAGCTGCAAACCTAGTTCGAAAAGCAGAATGCTACATACTCTAGAGCCCAAATAGGGGAAGTAGACCAGTACTTACAAAGAAATTAAAAAAACTATAATATGGAAATAACAATATTATAACATTAACATTCCTATATACAGAGAACAGTACTTGTGGTTTTGAAAAAAAAAATATCATCATCTTTTAACGAGCCACCACTAGGCACCTTAGCCCTTCTACTATGCCTGCCAGAAAACTAAATTAAGAACGAAAACTTTGCATCCAGAAAATGGGGGGCCATGATACAGAAGGTTTGCCACTATGCCAGACTAAGTAATCATTGGATTGATTTCTACGAGTCCTTCTGCTTATATAGATGCTTACTATTGCTAACAAAGACCTAATTACCATAGGTAAGTTTCTTCTATCATCAACACTTGGGTCAAAAGCCACTGAGAATTCATGGTAGCAACATATATAGTTATTAAAGAAAGCATTATCTTTAGAGAAAATACATCACGATGTACTTCATACAGATTTCCTGGGTAATTATTCTCTATAAACTAAAATACACAGTTTAAACCACATAAAAACTATCAGCAAAATATACAGATTCATCGGCAAGAAAATACTCAAAGATTCTGTGCGTAATATTTATATGAATATATGCGGCAACTTACGTGTGTACCTTGTTCTACTTATTCATTGCGTCACCGTAACACCAATTTCGCATAGTATTTTAACAAATACTTTTAGGCGTGTCGTTAAACGTTAATTGCTCTGTGTGCTCTTTTATTAGAATTAAAAAGAGATTAAAAGTTTCTGGAACATGCACATGCATACGAGGATACATAATCCATGAAACTTTTTACGAGATACTACCTAATGTACCTGATGACAATAGTGATAAATTTCAAGTAACAGTTTGGAGCAACACTTGTATTCTGGAAAGTCCTTCGAGCCACAGATATTTTAAGCCGAAGGTGATTATAGTAAGTCAACCTTGGGGCTTCTGATGGGGTCACATCAGGACTCTTAGATATAAGTGGGTCCTCATAGTTTTTCCATTGGTGGGACCCTTTCAAGGCTTAGGAATAATTGAGTTACGACCCCCTCCCGCCTTTGGACGTCTAATGGTTTTCTATCACGAAGGTTTTTCTCAGAAGACTTTCTCTTTAGGAATTCTAATGTAGTGTAGCAGACTTCTCACAACTCATAAAGATTATTTCAAGAGATTATGGGTAAACTAAGATTTAA
>NC_090730.1:142135663-142143163 GCF_036898095.1 Palaemon carinicauda
GTGTCGGTTGCCCGAAGCGCCTTTTGCAATGTCTCTTCCACGAAACATTTTCTCTCCATATTACCCTTCACCTTATCTCGCCATCTAATTCTCTGCCTCCCTCTCGCTCCCCTAACAGGTTCCTCCCAAGCCTTCCTCACTCCCTCCATACCATCCATCCTCAACACTTGCCCAAACCAGCTACGTGAAACTCTTACCACCTCTGTAACCTTTACTATGCCTGCCCTTCTTATTTTATCTTTAGTATGCCTGCAATTCTTCTTATTTCATCCTAATAACTGGAAACTACTGCCTTAAAGTTTGACTATTTAGTCAAATGTTTGGCCTACCGCCAATAACTGTAGTTGATGACTGCAAGGGCATGCGATCGTAAAAACTCACTGCCAAATTATAAACCATGCCTGAAGCCTACATATATTATCAACCACATTAAGACATAGTAGTTTCAAGTGAAATACATATCCACTCTGAAAACATTTCTATTTTATATTTACATATACAAAATGCTGGTAATATTTAAAAAAAATATTCAAAGGTAAGACATTTTTAAATCGGCAAAGTTTCATCGGGTAAATTTTATAATCTGGTCCTCGACGGTCATGAAATTCGTAAAAGAAAGTTGTACATGATTTTTACATCCATTATGTTATGTGCTGCTAATGTGTTTTTAATCCGCAGTCATAGATTAAATTGTTAAAGATTGCTGGTGATAACAATCATGGACATTCATTGGTCAATCTGCTACAGGTTTGCTTGTGATCCTTATTTCAGACACTCCAGTATCATTCTATTCCAGGTTACTACTCCCAGACATTTGAGGATTGTTCCGGTAAATATTTGTTAGGGATCCTAATTACACACGGGCCATTCTAATAGTGTTTTCGAATTTAATTCCAGAATGTAAACAAATATTCCGTCACAGACTGAACGTAAACATAATCAAAGTTATTCAAAGACCATTCTGTTATTAAATGCTGGGATCTTAAGTCCAAAAACTTAAAGGAACCTTCCATTACAGTTTTCTGGCATTTGCAATTTCTTATATTCATGGACTTTGTTACAGCTTGCCAGCAATCCTAATTCCAGATATGCATGGATTCTCTTGTCAAAGGTTGATAATGATCACAATTCCGGATATTCAAGGATTATTGTAATAGTTCGTTTGAATTCTAATTTCTATTATTCAAGGATTGTTTATTCTGTTACATTTTGATGTGATACTAATCCCTAATATTCAAGGTCTGTAGTTACAGTGTGTAAGGATCATAATTCCAAATATTGAAGGACTGGTCTCTTACAGTATGATGGGATCCTAACTACTAACACTCAAAGATTGCTCAGTTTCAGTTTGTTAGGGATTCTAATTCCTAAAACCCAAGGATTGTCCAGTTACAGTTTCTTGGGAAATGTAACTTCTGATACTCAAAGATTGTTCAGTTGCAGTTTCTTTGAAAATGTACCTCCTGATACTCAAGGATTGTTCAGTTGCAGTTTCTTTGGAAATGTACCTTCTGATACTCAAGGATTGTTCAGTTACAGTTTCTTGGGAAATGTACCTTCTGATACTCAAGGATTGTTCAGTTACAGTTTCTTGGGAAATATAACTTTTAATACTCAAGGATTGTTCAGTTACAGTTTCTTTGGAGATGTAACTTCTAATACTCAAAGATTGTTCAGTTACAGTTTCTTGGGAAATGGAACTTCTGATACTCAAGGATTGTTCAGTTACAGTTTCTTTGGAGATGTAACTTCTGATACTCAAAGATTGTTCAGTTGCAGTTTCTTTGGAAATGTACCTTCTGATACTCAAGGATTGTTCAGTTGCAGTTTCTTTGGAAATGTACCTTCTGATACTCAAGGATTGTTCAGTTGCAGTTTCTTTGGAAATGTACCTTCTGATACTCAAGGATTGTTCAGTTACAGTTTCTTGGGAAATGTACCTTCTGATACTCAAGGATTGTTCAGTTACAGTTTCTTGGGAAATGTACCTTCTGATACTCAAGGATTGTTCAGTTGCAGTTTCTTTGGAAATGTACCTTCTGATACTCAAGGATTGTTCAGTTGCAGTTTCTTTGGAAATGTACCTTCTGATACTCAAGGATTGTTCAGTTACAGTTTCTTGGGAAATGTAACTTTTGATACTCAAGGATTGTTTATTTACAGTTTCTTAGGAAATGTAACTTCTGATACTCAAATATTGTTCAGTTAGTTTCTTGGGAAATGGAACTTCTGATACTCAAGGATTGTTCAGTTACAGTTTCTTGATAAGTCTAACTCCTAATTCTCAAGAATGATTCTGTGATCAGGTTACTATGGATTCTGATTCCTGATATCCATGGACAGTTCTGTTAAAGGTAACTGGTAATCTTAATGACAGATTTCATAGTAAGGTTCAGTTGCAGGTGATCTTCATTCTATATATTCAACGATCGTTTGCTAGTTTGTTGGGATCTTACTTAAAATATTCAAGGATCATTCTCTTACAAGTTGCTAGTCACTAATTTCCAATAACTATGGACTATTGTACAAGTAATAAATAATTCTAATCGCAGGTATTTAGGTATTACTAATTGTTAGAGCTTATCTATTTGAATGATAGTTCTGTTGCACTATTGGTGATCCAGGTTCCAAATAATTAAGAATGGTTTTGTTACCGTTTGTTGAGATCCTAACTCATAATATTCAAGGATTGCTGTTACAGATAGCTAGTGATCCAAATTCCGGATATTTGTCGTCCTATTGCAGGTGCCCGAGATCCTAATTCCATATACTCTAGGATTGTTTTGTTACTAGTTGCCTATGACCCTAATATTAGATATTCCAGATCGTTCAGTTAAAGGTTGCTAGTCATCATGACTAGACATTCTAAATCATTCTATCTTTTTTGCTGGTAATCAAGTCGAAATATTCGAGATCATTCAGTTACAAGTTGTTGGTGATTAAAGTCTAAATACTAAAGGTGGTTCTGCTGCAGGTTATCAAATATCTTCAGTAGAGATATTCAAGACCGTTCTGTTATACGTTGCACGTGATCATAAATCTAGATAATAAAAATAATTCGGTTAAAGATTAAAGGCAATCACAAGCACATATATTTACAATTTTTGTATTACAGGTTGCTAGACATCACAGTGTCTTGGATATTCTCAATTGCTCCGCAACAGGTTGCATGTAGTCATGGATCTAGTTATCAAACATCATTCCATTACAGGTTACAGGTGATCGTAAGTCTGTATATTCAAGATGGTTCTGTTACAGGTTGCTGGTGATCTTTTGTCTATAAAATCTATTTCTTTTTCTCACTGTCAGCTGATGATCCCAAGTATAGAATACTCAAGATAATCTTATCAAAGGGCGATGGCGACCTTAGGACTATGGCTGTTGATGACCACACGTCTACGAAATCAATTTCGTTCTCTGATTGCTGATTTTGTAAGTCTCGATATTCAATATTGTTTTGTTACAGGATACTGTTGATCATAAATTTGGGTATTCAATATCATTGTGTTATAAGTATTAGAATGTCTAACAATTCAAGATAGGCCTAGTTCTATCACACAGGTTGACAGTGATCATTATTCTATATATTCAATGTTGCTGTTACACATCGCAGGTGATATAGAACTAGATAAGAAAGATCCTCGATATAGAATGTTCATGATAGTCTTTGAACATGCGTTTCATCATTATTGCCTGTATCAATATTAGGCTTATTATATACATTTTCCCAATGCTAGTGCTACAAACCATAAAAGTGTTTCTATTAACATTCGTTACATTTAATAGCACTGATATGTTCACTGCCCCCAAAAAATTAAATAAATAATATATGTATGCATGCCTTTGATACATATTTATAAAAATATATGTATGTATGTATGTATATATATATATATATATATATATATATATATATATACACACACACATATATATATATATACATATATATATATATATATATTTATATATATATATATATATTTATATATATATATATATATATATATATATATATATATATATATATATATATATATATATATATATATATATATATATATATATATATATATATATATATATGTATATATATATATATATATATATATATGTATATATATATATATATATATATATATATATATATATATGTATATATATATATATATATATATAATTATATATATGTATATATATAATTATATATATGAATACTGTATATATATTACATATATAATTATATATATACATATATATATAATGTGTGTATATATATATATATATATATATATATATATATATATATATATATATATATATATAAAATGGAATATGATTACATATCATATAATAGAATGTACACATATACATACATACATATAATATTATTATTATTGTTATTATTATTACTTGCTAAGTTACAACCCTAGTTGGATAAGCAGGATGCTATAATCCTCAGGGGCTCCAACAGGAAAAATAGCCCAGTGAAGAAAGGAAAAAAAAGAAAAGATAATTAACAATTAAAATTAATTATTTTAAGAACAGTACCATCATTCAAATAAATATTTCCAATATACTCTAAAAACTTTAACAAAACAAGAGGATGAGAAATTAGATAGAACAGTGTGCCAGAGTGTACCTTCAAGCAAGAGAACTCTTAACCCAAGATAGAGGAAGACCATGGTAGAGAGGTTATGGCACTGCCTAAGACAAGCGAACAATGGTTTGATTTTAAAGTGTCCTTCTAGAAGAGCTGCTTACCATGGCTAAAGAGTATCTTCTACCCTTACCAAGAAGACAGTGGCCACTGAACAATTACAGTGTAGTAGTTAACCCCCTTGGGTGAAGAAGAGTTGCTTGGTAATCTCAGTTTTGTTAGGTGTATGAGGACAGAGGAAAATTTGTAAAGAATAGGCCAGACTATTCGGTGTAAGTATAAGCAAAGGGAAAGTGAACCGTAACCAGAGTGAAGGACCAAATACAGTAATGTCTGGCTAGTCAAAGGACCCAATAACTCTAGCGGTAGTATCTCAACGGGTGGCTGGCGCTCTGGCCAACCTACTACCTATATATATATATATATATATATATATATATATATATATATATATATATATATATATATATATATATATATATATATATAGATAGATAGATATGTATATACATATATATATATATATATATATATATATATATATATATATATATATATATATATAGATAGATAGATATATATATATATATATATATATATATATATATATATATATATATATATATATATATATATATCAACCTTAAAAAGATGTATAAAATCAAAACATGCTTGCTACATGTATTTTAGTTTCAGTGACAACAAGCAAAAATTAAAATCACAAATACAACCACAGAGCCTTTAATTATAACACGATAGAGCATGTCATCCACATACGCCTAAATTACGAAATAGCAAAACTTATTTCATTAACGTTATTATCGTAAGAATATTTGTCTTCTTGTACAGATAACCACATATGGATAAAATCTATAAAATCTAAGAAAAAATACAAATATCTGCGTAAAGATTTTTGTAACCACATATGTAACGTGTTTACAGAGGCCAGACGACCAAGTGAGAGTGCGGTAGGCGGTGCCTATTACACTCGGCTCCATTCTTGAAACCAATGACGTAATATATTAGTGAACTCACCTGATAATAAACGCACTTATTTCCTTTCTTCCAATTTCAGCTAAGAAAAGGACTCCTAATTACTGCACTCAAAAGATTATGCTTGGTTCTTGTCCACCACAGAATCTCTCAACTAGATTTGATTTTGTTCGAATGTGTCTCAGAACAAAGAACAGTTAAGTTTGTATGAAAACTTAAGGGCCGGAATTAGCCTTGCGAACTTCCTCTTTCCAACCACTACTTTCCACCACCACCACTGAATGACTGACGACACTCTTCCAGGTTAAGTTCCGCTCTGTTCCACCGTTCCCGATCAGGGGCGGAGTCGTGAGGGGTTCCAGGCGTGTTCTAACCACCCCCAGGGGGGTTTTGGCATCCATTCTGTGGTCTGGATAATAACGACTTACAGACATCACAGGGGAGGAAGAGAGCGTCTATGACCAAACCCTTCTGCTGTGCCATCTCTAGTTTCCGGCATAAAATACGATTCGAAGAGAAATCATAATTTAACGTTAAAGCCTAATGAGGTCGAACATCCTAAACTGAAATTCGATTATATATATATATCTATATATATACATATATATATATATATATATATATATATATATATATATATATATATATATATATATATATATATATCCTACGCCTATTGACGCAAAGGGTTTTGGTAAGATTTCGCAAGTCATCTATATCTTCAGCTTTTAATTCAATTCTTCTCCATTCATCATCTCTTAGTTCGCGCTTCATAGTCCTTACCCATGTAGGTCTGGGTCTTCCAACTGTTCCTGCACCTTGTGGAGGCCAGTTGAAATACTAGTGAACTAATCTCTCTTGGGGAGTGCGAAGAGCAAGCTTAAACCATCTCCATCTACCACTTACCATGATCTCCTCCACGTATGCCACTCGAGTAATCTCTCTATTAGTTTAATTTCTAATCCTGTCCTGCCATTTAATTACCAACATCCTTCTGAATGCTTTGTTCTCAAATCTACTAAATCTGTTAGAAAGTTTTATTGTCATACCATGACTCATGTCCTTAAAGTAATACCAATTTCACTAAACTGATATATATAGTCTGATTTTTTAAATAATTTCAGGCGATTTGATTTCCAAATATTACTTAACCTACCCATTGTTGTTTTCCATCTTTCATTAAACTCTAATTCTGAAGACACTGTATTGGAGATCATAGTTCCTAAATAGTTGAATGATTCAACCTCATTAATCTATTCTCTTTCCAATGATACTTAATCAGTTCTCATCATCTCTGTCTTTCTTCTATTTATCTTGAACCCCATCTCGTGTTATATTCTATGCATTCTGTTAAGCAAGCATTGCAAATTCTGTGGTATTCTGCTAATAAGGACAGCATTATCAGCAAACTCTCGGTCTGCTAACTTTCCATTACCAATCCAGTCCAATCCTTCTCCACCATCTTCGACTGTTCTACGCATTACAAAGATAAACAACATAGGTGACAATACATTCCCTTGGAGTACTCCACTGTTCACAGGAAATTAATTTAACAAGACTCCACTAACATCAGCTATGCTCTTGAACAGACTTGTTCAGAAACACACATTTAAGAGGAATTCCATAATAATGCAGGACTCTCCACAAAATTGGTCGGCGTATACTAACAAAGGCTTTTTCATATTCCACAAATGCCATCAAAAGTGGACTTCCATATTCAACGCATTACTGTAAAACGCCTCAAAATGAAAATTATCATATATATATACTGTGTATATATATATATACACATATATAATGTATATGTATATACATAAATACATACATACATACATATATATGTATAT
>NC_090730.1:142145663-142160663 GCF_036898095.1 Palaemon carinicauda
GCTCAGGCCTTGTCGTCCTGATGAAGTTTACCAGAGCATTAATGTATCCGTGGATTCCCCAGTAGCGCCTTAAACCTCAAGACAATATTTCCTTGGTCATCTAGACCTAAGAGACCTATAACATTACCGATATATGTCATTTCTTCTAACCATATATTATGTTAGTGCTATCTGCCCCCTACAGGGAAGAGTCGAACTAGACTCGGGAAAAAGTCTCGAAGTTGCATATTTCCTAAGACCAACCTATCATTCAAAGGGACATACAGGTCTCACTGTATGCCTTTAGCCAAAGTTTGTATTTATAATATGATCACAGGTTCATGTCAGCCACCATAGCATTTGAGGTATAACAGCTCAGCTGTATACCGTAACAGGCAAGTTTGTATCTTGTATTGAAACAAGTTATTTATAGCTGGAAAGGTTTGTTTACATATAGGAACAAAGTTACTACCTTTGCTCGATATGATTATGCAGAATAATAAGGAATGAAAGGAATGCTCACACATAACTTTATTAATATGTTTAGGGCGAAATAAGACGCACAAAACAATTAATCATTTATTGTCAAACAATAAATAAAAATTCAGCATACATTTATGATAACATAAAAATGCAAGTGAAATAGAATTTATTATCATAGACAAAACAGACTAAATCAGAAATACTTGTTTTACCTGAAAACAAAATCTTTGCCACTCACATGAAAATTTAATGAATTTTCTAATGTCTTTCTGAGAAGTCTGTCTATTTACACTTGTGTAAAAAACACATGGCACTTAGTGTTCAATCTATGTCTCATCACCTTTGTACACTGGAACAGTCCATAATGTCACCATGATGACATTTCACTTACCATGTTGTACTATAAAGTGCCAACATGTACACCCTTTAGGATTACAGTCCCACATAATTCACTGTTCCTTGCAGCACTTAAGCGACAGGTTTTAGTACACTACCTGCCGCTACCACGAATAGTTTTAATTCTTGCACTTGCTTCACGTAGTGTTTGAAAAACACTCTGGATGACTTCCATCCAGTAAACGAGCAAAGGCTCTAGAAATCCATGAGCTGGAAAAAATTTAACGAAGAAGCAATTTTCCTAGGATCATGACCTGCGGGTGTACTGTCAGGATCCGCTTTGCGAATGAAGTAGGTGATCTTCGCCCTTAGTTGTTTCAGAGATAAGTTTGAGCACGATGTTTCACCTTTAAAAAGCTGTCCTTCCCTGAAATCTGAAGTTCTGTGAAGATAGACCTTTAGACTCTCCACTGGACACATCTTGACATCTTCCTTCAGAGGGCAGATTCTCCAGGGACCCCACCCCTTAGTGTGTAGCTCATTCTTGGCAAGAAACGTTGGGTCGGGAAAGAGGTTTAGCTCTCCCGTTTCAGCAAACTGGATATGGACTTCTTCCCTAGACAAGGCCACTATCTCACTAACTCTATCCCCTGAGGCTAGAGCAAACAAGAATATAACTTTTTGAGTCAATCTTTCAAAGAGCAAGTATCGTTGTCCAAACTTGAGGCAAAATGTAGTACCTTATCCAAAGACCATGAGATGGGCCTTGGAGGTACTGCAGGCCTGAGCCTAGCACAGGCCTTAGGGATTTTGTTAAAAATCTCATTAGACAAGTCTACTTGTTAAGCATAAAGAAAGGATCTAGTCAAGGCAGATTTACACGTAGTTATAGTGTTGGCTGCTAAACCTTTTTCATGAAGGTGAATAAAGAAAGACAAGCAGAAATCCATCGAATTTCCTTTGGATTTCTTGCCTTGACAAAGGCCACCCACTTCTTCCAAGATGACTCGTATTGCTTTCTGGTAGATTTTGACTTATATTCCTCTAAGAAGTTTATACTATCTTACAAGATCCCAAACCTTTTCTTTACTGCTAGGGAGAGAAAATCATGAGATGAAGGTCTTGGGTTTGTTGAGACAGAACTGGGTCCGGCAGAGGAATCAGCCTCGGCTGTAATTCCAGAATTAAAAGGAACCAGTTGCTCCGGGGCCACTTGGGAGCCACTAGGGCTGCTGTCCCTTGAAAAGATCTCAGCTTGTTGAGGACCTTCATCAGTAGGTTGGATGGAGGGAACAGGTAAACCCTGGTCCATTTTTTCCAGTCGGGGGGACATGGCGTCCACTGCTTCCGCTAGAGGGTCCTCGTACGGACCACGTATCGAGGAAGTTTCTTGTTGTCGCTCGTTGCGAAGAGGTCGATCTGCAGTTCCGGGACTTGATGTAAGATGAACGAGAATGATCTTGCGTCTAGGAACCATTTTGACTCTATCGGAGTTATCCTGGATAGAGCATCCGCTGTCACATTGCGGAACCGTTAAAGGTGAACTGCTGACAAGTGCCATCTCTTCTTTTCCACTAAACGGGAGATGGCCAACATCACATGGTTGAGTTGAGGCGATCTCGAGCCTTGGCGATTCAGACATCTCATTACCACCTCGCTGTCCAAATCAGTCTTATGTGGACTGAAGTGTGAGGGGATAATTTGTTCAGCATGAGGAAGACTGCCATGGCCTCCAAAATGTTGATATGGAAGGTCTTGAATAGAGAGGACGAAGTTCCCTGAACTCTTGCATCGATGAGTGACCTCCCCATCCTTCCAAAGATGCATCCGTGTGGATGACAACTGAGGGTGGAGGCGGTCGCAGAGGTGTTGACCTCTTGAGGTTTCTGGACTCCGACCATGGCTTGAGAAGTGATAGTAGCCGACTCGGTAATGGTCTTCTTAGATCTCTTCGAGCGTTTGATGCGTATCTTCTCCAGACTCCTCATGAATCTTTTAGCTGTGCTCTTAGCACTGGGTCTGTCACTGATGCAAACTGAAGGGAGCCCAGCACTCTCTCCTGTTGGCGTCTTGAAATCTTGTTGGATTTTAGAAGTCTCTTGACAGATCCCACTATCTCTCTCCTCTTCTTTAATGGAATGGAGAGACGATGTGACTAAGTCCCAATGTATGCCTAGCCATTGGAATTTCTGAGCTGGAGATAGTCAAGACTTTTTGATGTTGATCTTGAATCCTAGATGTTCCAGGAACTGGATCACTTTCTTTGATGCTTGCATGCATTTCGACTCGGATGCTGCCCACACAAGCCAATCGTCCAGATAGGATACCACCTGACACCTTCTAGGCGTAGTTGTTGAACGACTGCTTCTGCAAGCTTCGTGAAGATCCTTGGGGCTATGTTTAGTCCGAAGGGCATGGCTCTGAAAGCATACTTTCTTTTTTGTAGCCTGAATCCTAAGTAGGAGGAGAGTTGGCGATTGATCGGAATATGCCAATAGGCATCTGCCATGTCTATGGAGACTGTGTATGCCCTTTTGGGCAACAGGGCCCGTATGTGTTGAAGGGTCAGCATTTTGAACTTGTCGTTCTTGATAAACTTGTTGAGTGGCGACAAATCCAGAATGACTCTGAGTTTGTCTGAGTCCTTCTTGGGAACACAAAACAGCCTTCCTTGGAATGTGATGGACTTTGCCCTCCTTATCACCCATTTGCTCAAGAGCTCTCGGGTGTATTCTTCCAGAACGGGGGTGGAGTGTTGGAAGAACTGAGGAAATGATGGTGGAGAGGTCTTCCAGCTCCAACCTAGTCCGTTCTTGATTATGCTGTGGGCCCAGGGATCGAAGGTCCAACGATCCCGGAAGAGTCGGAGTCTTCCTCCTACCGGAAGCATCAAATTGCTTCTGATTTCCGGAGGGCTTGCCTCCTTGACCGCATGCTCCCCTACCTGCTCTTCCTCTCGAGGGATGTCTAGAGGAATCTCTACCTGACCCCCTACCTTTAGGGCGAAAGGTAGTGGTCTGCCTCTCATAGGTAGGAGTAAAAGCTGGTGACTGAGTCATCACCTGCTGGGTACCATCTGGTAGGTGGGTTGGGACTGTGCCACCATCTGTGGCACCGCGGTCATGGGAAGTTGTTGGTGTATTGCAGGGCGAGAAGGCACTCTTGGCCTCTTTGTCTTCCTCTTCAGTTGGGAGACTCTCATCTGGAGATTTCCTCTTAGCCGACATGCCCCACTTCTGGAGAAGATTTATATTCTCTGTGGTGGCCTTGTCGACTATTTCTTTGACCAAATCGTTTGGGAATAGGTCTTTCCCCCAGATATTGGAAGATATCAGCTTCCAGGGCTCGTGTTTGACCGCAGCCAAGGCAAACACGAACTCTCTACAAGACCTTCTAGCCCTAACAAAGCTGTAGAAGTCTTTAGTTAGGGTTGCCAAATGTGTTTTGGCCATGACCATGAACATATCTGGGGATCTCTGTTCACTAGCCATTGCCTCCATAGACACCTGGAGGGACAGAGAGGCAGCAAGCCTCTCCTTTGTATCTTGTTCCCTGCGTAGGAGAAACTCAGACAACTTGGGGAGGTTTTCGCTGAACTGACGTCCAGCGATATCAGCCTCCAACTTCCCGACTGAGAAGGTAAGTTGAATATCCTTCCAGTCTTTGTTATCCGTTGGCAAGGCTAGGGAAAGGGGCCTACACTCCTCCAGTGTAGGGCAAGGTTTCCCAGCTTCCACTGCCTTAATCACCGCCTAAAACGATTTTTCCATTAAGGGGAAAGCCATAGTTGCTGGAGCAAGAAAAGAGGGATGTTTCTTGCTCAGGGCCGGCACCTTGGAATTGGTGAAGCCCCTGTCCTTCAAAAGTGCTGGCTAACAAAGTCTGAGCCTTCGTATGGTCAAGCACCATGACCTCCTTAGGCTCTGTCTCCTCCTTGGATACAGGTTCCGCCCTTAGACGAACGAAGCAGTCTGGATAGGACTCAAAGCTGGGCCAGAACTCAATGTCCTTGATAAGGACACCTCCCAGCTTCTCTGAAATATAGATCTTACCGTATGTAATCGGCATGTACTTGGAATGCCTCCATGGGTTTACCTCAAAACACGAGGGAAGATCCTTTACATTTAGTCTCCGTTGAGACCCACGGGTCACTGCCAGCTGAAGAATCTCCTTCCTAAATGCAGCTTCCCCTTGTTCGCTCTTCTTCTCGAACATTTCCATCATAGCTTTGATGGCAGACAGGGTGTCGTCCGACCTCACGGGTTGAAGAGCGGAGGACGTAGAGAGCAAGGGTTCTGGGGCAGGAACCGACGAAACAGAGACTGTTTTGACTTCATCCTCTTCCATCTCTGAAGCCAACATTGACTCCTCATCTAGACCTTCCGCCAGAAGGTCCTTTTCGGTGTCCTCTGACATCCTTTCATCATCATTCTAGATGGATGTCCTTCATCACATCCGAGACATCCGCGTCGACGGCTATCTGGATGCAAGGGATCTCAGGGTGAGGCTGAGGAATAACAGCATCCGCAGATGCTTTGGGGAATACAAGGGCTCTCATATGCTCACTAGGGAGGCAAAGCCCCGAGGCATTCTTTTGGGAGCCACGAACCCATTTGCGCAGCTTCTCCCGAGCTGCATCCCTAGACTCCATAGTTTGCGATTTTCAAAAGCCTCATACACCAGGTCTTTACATAATGTACATACCTGTGGATCCCAGTATTTGAGAGGTCCCTTGGTGATGGAGCAGCGGGAGTGTGTCCTACACCCAAGGTGGCCACAGAAGTCCCTGCTACGTACGTTGCAGAAGACGCTGTCACACTTCACATGGTCCTCCTGTAAAGAGAGGAAAATAAAATGAGTATAACGTAGTCTATCCCACTAGATAAACTAATAAATATTATTGTAATATTTTCCATTTTATTCTATTGCATATAGCTTAGGATAAGTAAGCTAGAAATGAAATAGGAAAGACACATACGTGTGTTTCCCGCCCAGCCAATTGCTGTGACCTCCCTCAATATTAATTCAAATGGTCATCCTCATTAGGAGGCCCGATGGAAGAGTCTAGCCTATAAGGATAGAGTAGTGTAAATAACACCCACTTCCAAAAGGATTAATAATGAGGGTCAAAATAACTGATCATCTATCAGTATAAAGAAAGGGAATTCCTTTCCCAATCTTATAAGGTCTCAACAATAGACTGCGCCTGGACACAGAGTATGTTGGAAAATTTATCAATTGTATACTTTTATACCATAGTTTTCTGTCTGCAGTATACTCTATACTACAGATGTACTGGCTACTGTATATATATATATACCATAGTTGCTGCCAGCAAGGCTAGTACCTAAGGCGCAATTCAACTGGCACAATATTGAAAATTTTTATGGCCGGCAGCTTGCCGGATACCGGCGGGTCACCGGCTGTCGGTACACTATCCCAGCCAGCATTCAATGTGACAGGGTAGTGGCCGGAATACCAGACTTGGCCGGCTCTCGCCGGCAGTCAGATGTGACGGTGTATTAACAGCTGTCGGACCACAAGTCTAGCCTGCATCTTGACGGCAAGGTTAGTGGTCGGCAGTCGGCAGTCGCCAGTTAGGTTAGTAGCTGGCAGCACTAGCCAATAGAGAGAGAGAAAGCAAGGAGTGAAGAGTGATGTAAGAGCACTGTATCACTTCCTCCGGAATGAGGGTTCTAATGGAAGGGGAGAATATAGGATAATCAAGCTTCCACCCATCCACCTCCGCGCCGGTATCTGCCAGTCGTAGGATGTGGATGGCAGCCCAAGGGAGGACTGAAGAACACTCTAAAGCAAATAGGTCTCCTGCCGGCAGCTAGACCTGCCGATACAGCTATCCCGGAGCTCCATGTCTGATAGAGAAGCTATACGACTAGGCCATACAGGCAGAAGCCCAAGCTGGCCCTACAGCCTACCGGCAATCGGCGAGATTGTAGGACAACGGCCACAGGGATGTGATGGCTAGGCCATCACTAAAGGACAGAATGGGAAGTGGAAAGGGTCCTGTATAAGGTGTGAGAGGAGCCGGCGGCATACCGGCCCTACCACACCTAGAGGAAGCTCTGTTTCAGTAACGGCGCCATCCTAGGCGGACAGAGAATACATTCCCCAGCCTAGGGTCTGCTAATACAGTAAGGGGGGCCGGCAATCATCTAGCCACCACCCTTAATCATAGAGAAACAGAGTCCCAATGCCGGCGCCATCCTAGGCAGAAAAATCATCACTATTCTTTAGCCTAGGGTCTGCGAGCACAGGACTAGCGACTAAACCACAGGGAGAAGGGGATCACATGACCCCTTCAAGTGCAGTCTAGGGAGGCAAGGCCTCCTATGCCAACCAACAAGATCCGACAGGGGAGTACATTCACCCTATCAATCAGTTGCCGGTACATGACAAGTACTCTGAGGTTCTGACCCAAACCCAAAGCTCACCATCAGTAGCTAGGTGAAGGGGCAGAAAAACCCTAGCCTAACCTTGCCAGAATGACAATTCGAGGCAAGACCAACTAGGATTGTAGCCATGGGCTACACTCAAGAGGGAAGGAGAGATTACCCTAAATATGAGGGTAACCGGGGAGATTGTATGAAAGTATACTAAAGCCACTAGGCTACTAGCCTAGCGACATTGAGATCGACTACCTAACTCATCGAAGCTCTCTTGTATACTATCTTAGAAGAGGAAATTTTATTTGCAATCCACATATCTTACATGTATAAATTGCCTATTATCTTCATTTAAATTTAATAGCACCAGGATCACTTATTATATCATGCAATTGAGTAAACTATAACGCCTAGGCTAGGAAGCCTAGCGTAAACAAGATCGGCTACCTAATTCGCCGAAACTGTGAACACTATAGGCATAATATAATTAATTCCTAGCAATGAACACTAAACAGCTAATTATGTTTATTTAAGTTATTATACCAGAAAAAGTCGTTCTGGCTAACAAAATAACTCCTGCGTTGCGAACGACAGCGCAGAAGGCGCCTCCGGTCTAGCACTGCCAAAAAATTAGTTTAATTCGAATTAATTCTTACTTTACGGCCACAGCTAATTGCATAATAAATCCTGATAACGAGAGAGCACTGGGAAAACCAACAAGCGAAACCGCTACAGAAAAAGGAATAAAGATGGCAGACGATTATGGCGCCATCTGACTACTCGAACAGTAACGGAGGAAGGAAACTTTATAACGGCTCCTCTATTATTTTGCCACTTTTCCCCCTCGAAGCGTAAACGCTACGCGGGGTGCAGATTGCTATGTGGCGTGTCAAGAATATGTCCCCTGCTATTATGCGATATCCTAAAAGGAAACTTTAAGGATATTCGTGCCAGGAGTTATAATTCTGGAGACCTTAAGTCAAATTCTCTGGGAATATCACTGTAGTCAAATATACCCTAGGAAGCTACTTAAAGGAACCTTCCATCAGGACGACATGGCCTGAGCCCAAATATATAATATATATATATATATATATATATATATATATATATATATATATATATATATATATATACATACATATATATATATATACATACATATATATATATACATACATATATATATATATATACATACATATATATATATACATACATATATATATACATACATATATATATATATATATATATATATATATATATATATACATACATATATATATATACATACATATATATATATATATATATATATATATATATACATACATATATATATACATATATATATATACATATATATATATATACATATATATATACATACATATATATATATATATATATATATACATACATATATATATATATACATACATACATACATATATATATATATATATATATATATATATATATATATATATATATATGTACATCCATACATATATAAATATATATGTATATATATACATATATATATATATGTACATTTATACATGTATAAATATATATGTATATATACATATATATATATATATATATATATATATATATATATATATATATATATATATATATATATACATATATATATATATATATATATATATATATATATATATATATATATATACACATACATACATACATACATATATATATATATATATATATAAATATATATAGTTATTAATGGAGGTCATTGCACCACCTTTTTTTGTTAAAACAAAGACCCCACCAGCAAGGACTTCGTCGGCAGGCCACAAGTTTTGGGACCCTACCCAGAGTCTCACCCCCCCCCCCCTCCAACCATCCTATACCAGTCTACTCCCCTTGAGATCTCTTTTTTCATTCATCTTTTACGAACCACGTGACAGCGTCGAGATCCCAGAAGAAGGAGGGAGGCGAGATGTGAAGGATGTAGGGACATGTGACAAAGCCTGACCAATAGGACAGCGGTCAGGCCAATTCCCCCCTACCACCCCCAATTGGGGGCCAAGTGGGATTGAATCTACCCACGAAAAACTGGGTCTCGTTCTTCGTTACTCAGCCTCGGTGAGAGAACCATCATCTCTCTCCGCCCTCAAAGCATGAGGGAGGCAGGACCTTTGGTTGCATACCCTCCACAAGGGAGGAACCAGAGTCCTTTTTACAAAGGTAAGGTGTCTGATTTTGAGATCCTCATCATCCTTACCCAACCTCCCATCCCTTCCTAATCACATCCCAAATTTTTCCTTTTATCCTTTAAAGAAAGGTCCTACCCACTGAACCTTTTATCCTATCCCCTATACCCAAACCACGTGTGCTGTTTGCTCCTAGATTTGATTAATTCACCCTGTGACAGTGTTGATTCCCATGTGTAGTGTTTAAATCCCTAAGCTTTGCATTTTCATTTTATTTGCTTAAAGGTTTTAACCACACAACTTCATCGTGTTCCCAGCCTGTAGAAGTAAGTCTTCTGTTAATAATTCTATTTATTTCCCTTTCCAGGGAACGTGATTGCTGTGCTGAATTCTCATCCAGGGTCCATCAAACTCCACTCACAGCTCCTCGTGGCTTAAATTAAAATATAATTATCTGTTGTGCTCCCCCTTTCTTTTATTAATTTTTATTTAAGTATTATTGTAAATACATCTATTTGTCGGTATCCCTTGTCTTATTGCCGACTGGCGACCTTTCCATTATTCTTTTTCTTTGTTACTGCCCAGAGTCCTTAAGCAAGGCCAGACTCCCAGCACGGGCTCGTAACAAACTGACGACCTTGCCAGGATCCGCTAAGACAATAATTTATAATAATTTTTATTAAAGTCAAATTCCCCCTTTCTCTGTCTTTAGCGACTTGACAAACCTCAATTTAATTTCAAGTAAATTATATCATCACTGGAGTTTGAACCGTGGAAGAAAACAGCAAAAGCAGTCTATTTTCATTGTTAAAATTTTTTGTTTATTTGTGCGTGTGTTCGCACCGCGAACCCTTTTGTTTTTAAAACCCACGTGGTAGCCTTTACTCCCATTGTTTAGCAGGATAGCCAACCGCGTGAGAAGAATTGGTTTTTTTTTCTGAGTGTTTATTATCACAGTGGTTGAAATTTTTTCATTTATATATATTGTGCAGTGAATGAATATTTAATTCTGTGTTAAAACTAAGTGAAGTGAAATTTACGAAATTTTAGGAAAAAACGTGGTAGACTAAAACACGTATTAATTTCCAGTGAGGCATAATTCTTGTGTTGGTAACGGTAAGAACAAGTGGTGTTACTTATTTCAAGTTTTTCTTTTGATAGTAAGGGTATGTAATTTCATTTTGTTACTTTTTGTGGGATATTTTTATGTACATTTTTTAAAGGGATAATTTTCATACGATTGTGTTAAAATTGTTAACCTAAAGATAAAGGATTTACAATATCACATTTAATTTCATTTTTTCAGTCAGGGTACAGGATCATTTTGATAAAATATTTGGGAAGTGTAATTTCTTAAATTATTTTTTTTTACGAAAGGGAAAATATGTAACGGGGTTGATTTTCTTAGCGAAGCATTACTTTTTTACGAAAGGGAAAATATGTAACGGGGTTGATTTTCTTAGCGAAGCATTACTTTTTTACGAAAGGGAAAATATGTAACGGGGTTGATTTTCTTAGCGAAGCATTACTTTTTTACGAAAGGGAAAATATGTAACGGGGTTGATTTTCTTAGCGAAGCATTAAGCAAACTCAGTGACACTTTGTTTTATTTAATTTATTATACTTTAAGTATAAATACAAACTTTGCTTCAAGTCACAAGTTGCAAGTAGTGGTGTTGCAGGAACGCACCCACACATTTTACAAATCCATTTTTTCTTATGACTAGCATAGAGGGTCACACATCGTGGAGATTCTAATTTTTTTCTTATGACTAGCATAGAGGGACACACATTGTGGAGATTCCATTTTTTTCTTATGACTAGCATAGAGGGACACACATTGTGGAGATTCCATTTTTTTCTTATGACTAGCATAGAGGGACACACATTGTGGAGATTCCATTTTTTTCTTATGACTAGCATAGAGGGACACACATTGTGGAGATTCCATTTTTTTCTTATGACTAGCATAGAGGGACACACATTGTGGAGATTCCATTTTTTTCTTATGACTAGCATAGAGGGACACACATTGTGGAGATTCCATTTTTTTCTTATGACTAGCATAAAGGTTCACCCAGAGTTGTGATTCCATTTTTTTATGATTAGCATTGAGGTTCACCCAGAGTTGTGATTCCATTTTTTTATGACTAGCATAGGTTCACCCATTGTTGTGCTTCCATTTTTTAATGACTAGCATAGAGGTTCATCCATAGTTGTGATTCCATTTTTTAATGACTAGCATAGAGGTTCATCCATAGTTGTGATTCCATTTTTTTAAGACTAGCATAGAGGGTCATCCATAGTTGTGATTCCATTTCTCTTATAACTAGCATAGAGGTTCACCCATAGTTGTGCTTCCATTTTTTTATGACTAGCATGGAGGTTCAACCATAGTTGTGATTCCAATTTTCTTATGACTAGCATAGAGGGTCACCCTGAGTTGTGATTCCATTTTTCTTATGACTAGCATAGAGGTTCACCCATTATTGTGATTCCATTTTTTTATGACTAGCATATAGGCTCACACATCGTGGAGATTCCATTTTTTCTTATGACTAGCATAGAGGTTCACCCAGAGTTGTGATTCCATTTTCTTATGACTAGCATAGAGGTTCACCCATAGTTGTGATTCCATTTTTCTTATGACTAGCATAGAGGTTCACCCATAGCTGTGATTCCATTTTGTTATGACTAGCATAGAGGATTATCCATTGTTGTGATTCCATTTCTTTTTATGACTAGCACAAGGGTTCACCCATAGTTGTGATTCCATTTTATTTTGTCTAGCATAGAGGGTCACCCATAGTTGTGATTCCAATTTTTTTTTTTTATGACTAGCATATAGGGTCACCCATAGTTGTGATTCCATTTTATTTTGTCTAGCATAGAGGGTCACCCATAATTGTGATTCCATTTTATTTTGTCTAGCATAGAGTGTCACCCATAGTTGTGATTTCATTTTTTTATGACTAGCTTAGAGGGTCACCTATAGTTGTGATTCCATGTTATTTTGTCTAGCATAGAGGGTCATCCATCGTTGTGATCCCATTTTTTATGACTAGCATAGAGGGTCACCCATAGTTGTGATTCCATTTTTTGTCGTCTAGCACAGTTGTCATATATATTGTTACTTGTTTTGGACACATTGCAACCAGACAGCCTACTCACGCACGCACCCTTTGGCGTGCTCCCTGTTTTTTCAAGTTAGGCTCCTGTTCAATTACTTGCGAGGCTTACTATTTGGTGATAGTTCTTTCTCGAGAGAAAATTTTACAGCCATTGTGCATTTTGCCCAGCTCCATCTTCATCCTTCCTTCCATGAGACTCTTGCGTCGGGCTAGAGCATCTTTCCCCTCCGTGTAATTTCTTGCACGGTCAACATCGTACCTTGTGCTGTTGAGTTTGTTCTGGTCGCTGTCTCCACAAGAATTTAGCAAAATGACTGCTGCTGAGATCAGTGCATTTGTGGATTTGGCAGAACGACAAGGCTATGAGGGAGAGGCATTGCGAAGGTATGTGTGGGAACTCACGGATGAGGCCAATGCCCGGAGAAGAACGGAGCAAGAAAGGATGCAGTATGCGAGAGAAAGAGCGAGAGCATATGAATCAAAGAAGCGGGAAATAGACGATCGATTAGCACAGCTCAAGAACTCGCCACCTCAACCCAATGTTGCCAAAGTCCAGCAGAACAACTGCAGGGAGGTCCAGTGCATGGAAGGAGTCACTAAAGAACTCCCTACAGTGGAGCTCCAGATAACCGAGCCCCAGCTCCATAGGAGATGCGGACTAAGGGCAGTGAGCAGTCTCGGATATGAGGGCTGTGACATGCCCTTGGGTCAAGAGCCCATGAAGGTGGTACGAGTGCCCCTCAGGTGCAGGAAGGCTGCCAAGCCGGAGCCTAAAACTGTGAGGACGCGACCTGCAGGGGAAGACGGATGGCTAAGTAACATTGACCTTGGTGAGGTAGCTTGGCTAAGTGAGGAGGCCCAAGAGTCTTCCTCCTCCAGCAGTAAGTCTGAGCTTCGTACGCCAGAAGTTAACTCTGGTGAAGGTGTGCCACTTTCCACCACAGGGGATAGGGATACTTCAAGCATTATGCCAGCAGTCTCAGAGGAGGGCCAGGGGTCTCCCTCTTCCCACCATGAGTCTGAGCTGAGTATCCGCAAATTCAATCCGGATGAAGCTGTGCCACTTAACACCACTGGCAATAGGGCTACCTCAACCACCAGGCCAGAGGTCTCAGAAAAGGCGAGAGGCGAACCACCCATCAGTGCTGAGACCCCAAGGAGCCAGACAGAGCTGATCAGGTTCCAGCATTAGGACGAGAGGCTGGAAGACTACAGGGCACCTGCCTACTCGGACGAGGCTGGAAAAAGTATTCCTTTTCGTGGTGTAGAGGTGGGGTATGTAGGTTCCCTGACCAGGAGTAAATGCTGAAATCGTTTTCGATTAACAATGATCGATCGTTTCATGCGCTGCCTCGAAGCTGTGACAACTAGGTGTGCTTATGCCAATCATGTGGACCAAGAGTTCCCCCTGACAGTCCTAACGGACCATAACCCAGCAACTTACTTGATTGAGCTACATAGGAAAAATAAAGGGCTCATGAGGTGGGGCATAGACCTCCAGAACTACAACTGGAAGGTCAAGCGCCTAAAGACCTCAGATGAGAGAGATGTGTTCTGCCTGCATTAGTGCCCAATGCACAGTGCCCTGACCATAATGTAGCCATAGTCAGTAGGTTAATTTAGGTTGTAGAGAAAAAATATTAATAAGGCCTTGGTGTCTCCCCAGGTAGATAAACTTGAGGAGCCATTTTGGCTTCATTATTTACATTTGATTTATTTTTATTGATTTACTGTATCACCTGCATGTTGTAATTTATCTTTTACATATGATATGTCCATTTATTTTAATTTTCATGTGTCCCACAGCACCAAGTCACTTAACTTTAACCATTTGTGGCATTTAAATTTTTATTTTTGCATTTTTAATTTTTTTTGTGGTTGCCTCACTGCCAGAATGCTTATTTCTATGTGGCACTTAAAGTTAATTTACAATCAAAATAAAGTAAAATTATGACCTTAATTGCAGCTTAGAAATTAATTCCATTATCGTGGTGAGACTCACTGAGGGAGGAGTCATTAAGGCTAGTGGCAACAGACCTTGCTTGCAGAGTTCTTGTCCTGTTCTAGGACAAAATCCCTGCTAAAATGGGGGGCTGTTATTAATAGAGGTCATTGCACCACCTTTTTCTTTTGTTAAAACAAAGACCCCACCAGCAAGGACTTCGTCGGCAGGCCACAAGTTTTGGGACCCTACCCAGTCTCTCACACCCCCCCCCCTCCAACCATCCTATACCAGTCTACTCCCCTTGAGATCTCTTTTTTTCAGTCATCTTTTATGAACCACGAGACAAGTGTCGAGATCCCAGGAGAAGGAGGGAGGCGAGATGTGAAGGATGTTGGGACACGTGACAAAGCCTGACCAATAGGACAGCGGTCAGGCCAATTCCCCCCTAACACCCCCAATTGGGGGCCAAGTGGGGTTGAATCTACCCAGGAAAAACTGGGTCTCGTTCTTTGTTACTCAGCCTCGGTGAG